>NW_028327178.1:51313939-51465454 GCF_987537825.1 Furipterus horrens | reverse complement strand
TGAACACTAACCCATCAATAGAATTTTAAACTTTGCATTTGGAGAAATAAAAATACCTTTTACTGGTGCAATAATGCAAATCAAATCAAGTTTCTAAGACTATCAACTTGTGTTTCTAAAATGTTAGAAAAGTAGAAGACTTTTACAGTTCTTCCTAGAAAGGAAGAACAAACTAACTTTTATTGAGAACTTATATTGCAGGCATAATCCTTTATGTTCTCATGCTACTTGTACTATATAACTATAACAGTAACTCTGTCTGTGAGATAGATGTTGTAATCAACATTTTACATGTGAAGGATCTCAGTCTCAGGCTCAGCAATCCAACTTAAGGACACATAAATAGTAAGTGACAGGGTAGGGATTCAGTCACTTGATTGGTCTAACTGGAATCACCACACTCTTCCCATGACCCAATCTTGCTTCTCTCTTCTTAGAGTCCAGGTCTAAAAGAAGAATCAATTCAAAGCTATGGTCAAGGACTGCTGGCCTGGCAGCATAGAAGGTGCTTATGAGAGAAGCTATTGCAGGTCCACAATACCCACTCTTCCCTTCATCCATTAGAAAAAGAACCCCAAGTTTAGCTGGTAGAGGTGGCCATGGGACTCAATTCTGGAAAACAGGAGAGAAGCACAGGCAAGGTGCTGACCTCATAAGCCACCAAACCAGCCCTGAAGCAGCCACCAGGACTGAGAAAGGAGAAAGAAATCAGTTCTCTCCTCTGTAAATCACTATACTTTGAGATTTCTTGTTTCATCAGTGAAGCCTGTATCCTAACAAATACAGACCTAGGAAACTTAAAAGCCTGTGTATTCCTCTTTAACTAGGCTAGGAATTACCCTTCTAGCTTCTTCAGCCTATTTATCTGCTTAACACAGCATTTCAGAAGGGGAACAGAGGCACATTACTCCTGGGCCCATGTCTTTGTCGTTGTTGTTGTCGGCAGCCGTCCGTCTCGAGAGACGATGGTGTAGCTTCTTAAGAGTCTATCTGCACCGCCGAGAATGGCTGTGCAGTCCGACTCGGGAGTGACACGGTATCTGTCTCCTCCCGTGTTGAATCGACATCTTGCGATGACGCTGGAGTGTCCTCTCCAGTGAAGCTGAAGCTACAGAGCCTGGGCAGGGTGATATGGAGGGTCTGCTGTTGCCCATGCAGCAGACACCCCCTCTCTTCGCAGCTGAAGGGTCCAAGGGAAAGACGAAGTCAATACAGCTTGGCTTCAGGTGCGCCGCAGGAGTTGCCGGTGTTGACTACAACGTCAAACCGCCTTAGGGACTCCGGCTCCGGATTTTCTGTCGGGGTTTACTCCCCTAGCCTTTCCCCTGAAGAGGTATGCCGCAAGGCAGCGGAGGTTTTTTGGAGTCAGAGTTTTCCTTCTCTGATGTACCCTGACTGGAAGATCGAACCAGCGACACTTAGCTCGCAGGCCGACGCTCAATCCACTGAGCCAAACCAGCCAGGGACACGGGCCCATGTCTAAATTCTCACAAACTCTAAATCCAACTTGACAAGATTTACTTGTACAGTATGACACTACACCAGGCAGCACAATCCATTTATTTAAACCCATATTTTCCCCAATGTCCTTATTTGGAAAATGTGACCCACCCGTATTTAGCTATTGGGCAGGTGGTCTGTCTGCCACCATGGTTTCCCAGTGGCTGACAGTGGTTTCCCAGGCCAGCATGACCTCATTTGAACTGAGGCTATGCTCACTGTCTTGTCAGGTTGCACTTGGCCTTCAGCAGCTGCATCTAGTTTCACACACAAAAGGCCAGTGGGGTTGCCACAGCAGGGAGCACCATTTAAATACTGGCAGGCTGGCTGCCTGCCAGGACCACATTGTTGGTAATTCTGTCTTGTTGATTAATTCTGTCTTGTTGATTAGCGTTAAGGCAAACAAAACACTTTTTATGACTATTCAGTAACAAAAGCTTTTTTAAAAAAGCAGAAGAGGGTGGGGTATCTGTTGGAACCTTTGACCTATTTAGAGACCCTGGCTTGGATGCTTTATGCAACACAGTATTTCAGCCCCTCCTAGCATCATTATCTGAGATTATAATAACAGCTATAGGAAAATTTGTTCTAGCTTGCCATTTTCTGCCTTCACAATAACCTATTACCAATCCAAGATTGATTAGCTGTGACATCTGCTGCTATCTGTGACCAGAATAATAAGCACAAGCAATTCTCTTTGGCCACAACATTTTTAGTGAAGAGCTGCAGTAGAGAATGACATATGTCTGCTCACTAGTAGTAGTACATAATTAACAGCATTATTTATCTACCCAATAACAACCAGTACAATGAAAACATTGTTTCACAAAGAGGAGACAGCATCATCCTCTACATATTGAATTATGAATGCTATACTCTACCACCACTCAGTCAGTACTAAAATATAAATAAATACACTTTTATATTACATAGGATATGCATTTATATATTATATACCATATATATTATATTACATGTTATATATGGCAACTCTGTGTATGTATGTGTGAAATCACCTATTACAGAGACATAACTAGGGCTAATCTTAAATTGAAACAGATGGGACTCACCAGCTATGCTGACAAAAACACTGCTACAGAATTAAACTGACATATGGAACTGTGTTTTTTATGGCATTTGATTGGAATTTTTATAGGCTTGACCTTGTCACAGGAGCAGAATCCATCATCTACAGAAAGTCATAAAACTGAGAGTGTCACCTTGGCACACTATTCTAAACTTAGTAACCGATTCTCTACTGGACACATAAATCTATCGATCCATTCTCACAGATGGTATACAAAACATTTATAAATGCAAATAGCTAATACATTGTAATAAATATTTGAAAGACTAAAGTAGAAATAACATAGATTTAAGAACAAAAATAATGAGCTTTTGTCCCTGTCATACAATAATATCTCAAAACACTGCCACTGAAATCTTCTTAGTATTAGGGGAAACCGTGGAAATTCACCACAAAAGAGTACTGTGTTTTCAAAATAAATTATTATATTCTAATGAAAATTATACTCAATTTTCAAAGCAAATTTATTACCATCATAGTCTGAAGGCTTATTTTTATTTTTTTAAATATGTTTTCTTGATTATTCTGTTACAGTTGTCCCAATTTCTTTTCCCTCTGCTCCCCTCCACCCAGTGGCCCCCCTCCCTCCAGTTGTCCCCCCATTTTAGTCCCTGTCAATTGGTTGTGCATATAGTTCTTCTCAACATATTCCTGTCTACTGCATTCCCTCCTACTATGCTTCTTAATTCCTGTACCATCTCCCTCCCTTTCCCTCTTCCCCCTCCCTGCTGACCTCCTCTCAATATGTTCCCCATACTTATAGTTCTTTTTCCACTCTCACTGCCTACTTAGTTTGCCTTTATTTCAATTCCCTAGCTTCTGTTGTTGGTTGTTCTGATGCAGTTTTCATTTTAATGTTCATAGTTTTGATCCTCCTTCTTCTAAACCAGTCCCTTTAACATCTCATATAATACTGGTTTAGATCTAATGAACTCCTTCAGTTTTACTTTGTCCTGGAAGCACTTTCTCTGCCCTTCTATTCTGAATGACAGTTTCGCTGGATAGAGTATTTGTGGCTGTAAGTTTTTGATTTTCATTACTTTGAATATTTCTTGCCAGTCCCTTCTTGCCTGCAGGGTCTCCCTTGAGAAGTCAGCTGATAGTCTAATTGGGACCCCTTTGTACATGATTCTTTTCTTCTCTTTTGCTGCTTTTAAGATTCTCTCTTTATCTTTAATTTTTGACAATCTGATTATAATGTGTCTTGGAGTGGTTCTCCCTGGGTCCAGTTTTTCTAGAACTCTCTGTGCTTCCTGGATCTGTAAGTCTACTTCCTTCCCCAAGTTCAGGAAGTTCTGCTTCATTATTTTTTCACATAATTTTTAAATTTCTACTTCTTCTTCTTTGCCCTCTGGCAATCCTATTATTTGAATGTTCGTTTGCTTACAGGTGTCCCAGAGGTTTCTGAGCCTCTCCTCACCTTCCTTACTTCTTTTTTCCTCTTTCTGCACTGGTTGACTGTTTGTTCCTTCCCTATGTTCCGATTTGTTGATTTGATCTCTGGATTTTATTTCCTCACCACTTGTCTCGTATGTGTTTTCATTCATTTCAGTAGGACTAGCTTCCATTACTTCCCTGTCTTGTTCCAAATCTTTTGTTAATTCTGTAAGCCACCTTATGACTATAGCTCTGAACTGAGCCTCAGAAAGATTTCCTATTTGTTTGTCAGGTCCCACATCGGCTGCCTGGTGAGCTGTGTCACTGGGATTTCAATCGTTATCTGCTTCATTCTGACAGTCTTGTGTTTAGCTTTGCTTCCTGGGCAGGCTATAGGGGGCGGAGTCCCGTGCACTCCTCACTACCCGGCAACCGGTGGCAATCAGAGACCTTTTTTGCCGCACTGTGGCACTTTGTGTGCCCGGGGGGATCCAAGATGGATTCCTGCCATTACTCTGGCTGAGAGACCAGGATCTGTCCCCCCGCCCTCTGGGCCTCACCATTCAACACAATGGGGGAGCTTCCTTTCCTAGCTTTGGAATTGCGAGCTGCAGGGTCTCGACTACAGCTGGAATTGCTCCCCTGGTGTTTCTCGCAGTCCCGCAGCTGTCCCTGCTGCCACTACAAACAGTATCGTGGTTTCTCGCCCCTCCTACCTGTCCAGACAAGCACCACTGGTTTATAACTTCATACATTGGGCTTCCATGTAATTTTATTTTCTGGAATTTCTGGTTATCTTTTGTTTTGAGGTAGTTGTATTCCTACTTAGTTGTAGAGGGAGACCAAGCGTGTCAGTCTAAGCCTCCATTTTGGCCGGAAGTCCACCTGAAGGCTTTTTAGAAACTGAAAGCATAACCCTCTTAAGACTTCTCTTGACTTTGGAAAATCTAATTATTAACAAACATTTACTAAATTAATTTTGGATGCCTGATACCATATTAAGACAACCAGCAAATATTTACAGAAAAAATTTCCCAGGATGAATGTCACTATTTTGATATACTGAGTCATCAAGAAATTTACAAATAAACAACAAATGAACAAGAGGAACTGGGACGGTAGGAACACTTCCTCCTCGGTAATGGAAAGGGCTCCCCCACCACAGCCTCCAGCATCACATCATAGAGTATCACCTACAAGGAGGCCCTGGGTCAGCTCTGGTCCTTATGGTCCTGACAGGGAGAAAGAACCCGTATTTAGATCAGGAACAACAGCGGGTAGCATGCTCCTAGAACATCAATTCTTGATTTAGGATATAGATACTAGAATCAAAATAGAATGTTTTAATAATGGCAAAGATGTTATTTACTTTCTACATCAAGATGGTAAAGAGTGTGAAAAAATGCCCCTTCTAAAAGGAAGACATAGATCCCTGGCCAGTGAGGCTCAGTGGGTTGGATCGTCATCCCACAAGCAAAAGGTTGCAGGTCTAATTCCCAGTCAGGGCACGTACCTGGGTTGCTGGTTCAATCCCAGGTCTGGGCATGAACAGGAGGTGGCCAACCAATGTTTCTCTCTCACATTGATGTTTCTCTCTCTCCCTTCCTCTCTCCCTCCCTCTCTCTCAAAAGCAATGAGGAAGTGTCCTTGGGTGAGGATAAAAATAAAATAAGATAAAATAAAAAAGAAGACATAGATTTTGATAGACTAAAATCACACACAACACACCTGGAACGTGATGCTGAGGTGAAAGAGCCTTTCGATCACTTAGCAAGTCCTTCCCTGTATGTAGCTTATGGACACAGTGATTGGGTCCTGGACACAAGCAATTCAAAGCAGTTGCCACCCAGGGAGCTTTCAGTTGCCAAAGCCAAGGAATGCATCTCAGCATTTCTTCTGACTTAAGAACTCTGTCATCCTCTGGCTGTGTCCACCACCTCTTCCACATTGGTCACACTGAAGCCACTTCTGCAGAGGGCCACACAGTCTTCAGGCCCTGAGCCCTGCATGTCTTCACCTTGGCAGTCCATTAGATCTCCATGGAGTGGCTGGGTCGACCAAGCCAATTGGCAGCCAGGACCAGGTCAAGGAGCCGTTTGGTAAGATTTCTCACAAATGCTTCCTCCATGGGGATTTTTCTGGGTCTCGTTTGTATATCTTATCTGTGTTCCTTTCTCTACTCCTACTGCCTCTCCTTTCCTGTGTTTATGACCTTCACTTAATTTGACTTACCCCTCCATTCTTGCAGATTGCCTACTCAAGTTGCTTCAAACCCATTACTACACATCTGTCCCGACCCAACAACCTCATCATAATAGGATTGGGGGTCAAAGTGGTACATTTAAGCAGAAAAGAATTTGCAGAAAAGATATTTGCATAGAAACAAAAAGACATACAGTAGACACAAGAGAAGGGTCAGAGTAGGTAGAGGCTGGGAGTGAAGTAAAGAAATAAAAATAAATTAATCAAGACTAAAAAATAAAAGAGAGGATGTATAATACATGGACCTGGGATAATAACGTGGCATGAACTGAGGAATATGATTCATTTAACCATCCATATCTAAAGAACACAGATGTGGGGGTGAAGTGAGAGCTTTAACTCTGGTTAACTCACAAGATTTTCAGAAAATCTGAAGAGCTCTGGGAAAATAGACAATGACCACAGCCAAAATCACACTGAGAGGTCAGGCTAGCTACAAAAGTCTGCTCGGCACAGCTCACCCAGGTCTGCCTGCCTGCTTCAGTCACTGCTCATCCCAGACCATGTGGGGAATCCCCGTTCCTCAGGGCCTAGCTGCCGGGCAGAGTCTGTGGTGTGGGCCTCTGATTGCGGAACCAAGTCCTGGTGCCTGGAACCAAGCCATCAAAGACATATTTGGCCTTTTTAGCTTCTATTCAGAAGCCAGGATCTGTTTCTGTCCTAAATTAATGCTATAAGGAATTTCCTAAAATAAGAGGCAAACATCTACACATCCCTTTCATCTAATGTGGTTTGTATAACTGAGACCTAGCACTGCACCCAACTCAAGACAAAATTCAGTTTAGTTCAGATGAGAAGCTGCTCCTTCTCGTACACTTTTCAGGTTCTCTGAGAAGGTTCTCTACATTTGATCTGGAAACTAAGTTAAGGCAGTTTTCTATCCCATGATTTTTGAGAATTATAGGCAACAAGTGTTAACATCCTAGCTAAAGTAAGTTCTGTCAATTCAGAGAACAATGAGAAGATTTCATACATGTGAAATTTCACCATTCATGAGCGTGAATTCACGTGCGTGAATAGGAAACTGCATGGCAAAAAGACCACAACCCAAAACTTTAACTGCGGCAGGCTTAAGCTGTGGAATTCTTGTAAGTGCGCACTTAGGGCAGATCCTTCCTGATTTGTCTTTCCAATTTCAAACACTTAGACTTCAACTCACAAATCTGAACACATGAATGCAATTTAAGTGTACTCAAGAAAAGAATGTTTCAAAATTCCTTCAACACTTACTTTTAACGTCCAGTAGCCTAACTCTTCCAAGTGCTTAACGTGAGAAAGACGTAGCAAGGACTTCTAGTTAAAGCTGGAAAGGCAGGAGAGGGCCAGGGCTGCTTTCCTCCTCTGCAGCTCCTAGAAGGTGCCTGGCAGACATCTCTCAACCCAGAACCATGGTCTTGCTTCTCCCTCCACCACTAACCAGAAATCTGCCTGTGTAAAATTTTGGGCTTTGGAAAATATGTAGCAAGCTTGTGTGCCCTCACAGCATGGTCACCCAGCTCTGTTTAAATATCTCCTGTGACAAAGAATTCAAAGGTCATCCTCTAAATTCCTTCAGCCAGTCTTGAAATGTCACCACTAAAGTTGCTCTCATCCATGCAGGCTCTATCCCGCAAAACACTGCAGCCCCAAGAGTAGGCACAATGCCCCAGGTGAAACTGATGGCTCAGGGACCAGCGTCCAGTAACCAAACCTGAGAGCAGAGTGACCTTGGCCACTATCATCTTCAAGGCTCACCCTGAGCTTACAAAACTGGAATAGCTCAGCTTTGACCACACTCCCTGGTTAGGCACATCACCTCTTCCTGCCCCTTTACAGGAAGCAGTTGGCATGGTGGTTGAACAGCACAAGTGGTGGACTTAGAGGCCTGGAGATGAACACTGGTTCTGCCACTGATGGGATGCAGGGTCCTCGCAAGTTGAACTTCTCAAGGCTTCCATTCAGGCTGTACAATGATGACATTAAGAGCTGCATCTCATTAAGCTGCATAAGACAATGCAGAGAGACAGTCTGCCCAGAATCCAGCATGGATACTTTTATTTCCTTTCTACATTTGGTTTGAGGGACCCGAGTTCTTCACCCTATCTTATCCCTCCTTGATTCCCCCAGTTCAGTCCCACAGGTCCCTCACTACATAGCAATCCCATAAAATATAATACATTCCTTCCCCTTAATTTTTAGATACTCCTCTCCTTTCAGTCGAGGAGAATTAGACACAGTGCAGCATCTATTTTTGTCAACTGATGTGTAAGAAATAGTTTATTTTTAAATAATGTATATGTTTTCAAAAATAATAATTTAATTTCATCAATCCCCCCTCCACTCTTCCCAAAATAGGCTCTTCTTTTTAATAGCTACTGCTTCAAACTTCAGGGCCTTAATTTATCCATCAGAACACCAGAAGACTATGGCATGTGGCTCTCTCAGCCTATGAGCAACTGCAGGCCAGAGTCTAAGAGTGATGGGGAGGCCAACTACAGAAAGCTTGGGTGTTGAGCCTGAGGGCACAAGGATCTGACTGATGGATCAAGGAACAGAGGCAGAGAGCTAGGAGGCAGGCAGCAGCTCCTGTCCCAGGAGTTCTGTCCACACCCACCGTGGACCGACTCCTGGAAGTAATGAGGATCCAGGAAAATGGGATGAGACATGAGGTTGGGGTTGGGACTCCAGACAGAGAGAGGGAGTCAGAATTCTAGGCTTGAGCAATTAAGCATAATAAAGGAGGAGAGCCTGTGCGTCTAAAAACACTACTGACAGTGAAGAACAAGACAGCTCGGGGCACAGGAAGAGTGTTATCTTCCTGGAAGCAGCCAGTCTCCAGTCTGACTGGCAACAGCAATGCTAGACCAAGCATTGGAATGCGGGCCATCATTTCACTCACCAGAGCATATGACCTTATAGTCCATACTACATGCATTAGAAAGTACTGTTTGTTATTTGGGGAGATGAATCTTAGCTCTAGGATCATTTTAAATGGACTGTGTTAAGCTCAATTTATCCCTAACTCACAATTCCCACAGACATAGCAATTTCTGCACTAACTCCAAAGGAAATGAAAAAAAAAGATTTACAGCATGGAAAATACTCAAGTGTTATAGATGGTGGAAACTGTAACTCATGGTTCTGTTTGCTTATTTTTCTACCACCAATCCAAAAACATAAGTCATACTTCAGAGCCAGATACCATGCCAGCTGAGTTCACAACATCCTTCTTTCCCTTTAGCTACCCTCAAATTCTTCACTCATGAAAGTGTCTTCCAGTAATGAGTCAATTAATTCAGTATATAAAATGTTCCTGATTATTATGCTCTATGAGCATTGTCATAGCCGATCAAAACTCACTATAGACCCTGGCTGCTGTGGCTCAGTGGATTGAGCGTCAGCCTGCGAACCAAGTGTCGCTGGTTCGATTCCCAGTCAGGGCACATGACTAGGTTGCACGTCAGGTCCCCAGTTGGGGGCGTGAGTGAGAGTCAACCACACAGTGATGTTTAAAAAAAAACACTATATACTCAGCACCTAGCAAAACTCTTGCTTGTTAATAGTGGCTCGATAAATATTTGTTGAATGAGCAACCAGTTAACTAGCTCTGACGTGCAGCCCCTGGCATTCAAGGCAGCTGTACCATTCAGCTCCCACAAGCCAATTCCTTTATGCAGTTCCTAAATGTGCCTGAAGCTGATTGACTCAGCAATCAACGGAACTTTTAATGGAACAATATGGAGTCCAGAAATAGACCCACATACACATGGGAATGCATTTATGACAAAAACAGCACATCAGATCAGTAAATAATGATGAATTAATCAATAGATGGCATTAAGACAATTAATGGAGTTGGAAAACAAAAAACAAAATCCTTTTCTAGCTCTTTATACCAAGTAAGTTGCACATGATCAATTTTTTTTTTAAATTTTAAGACACTATGAAAGTACTGGAGCAAAATATAAATGTATGCAAAAACTTAAAATATTAGAGTATGAAAAAACTTTCAAAGCAAAACACAAAACACCAAAACACAAAGTGACAAAGAAAAACAAAAGATATATTTTACTAAATACGGATTTTTAAATATTAGTATGATTTTAACAGAAAACAACAAACTGAGGGAAAACATGTACAACACAAATGACAAAGGGTTTAGTTTCCTAATATACAAGAGTTCTCAGAAATCAGTAAGAAAAACAACTTTTAAAAAATGGATAGATGATGTGAATAGGTAGGTAACAGAAAAATATAGTTAGTCAATAAATATATGCAAAGATGCTCAGTCATTCATAATTAAAGATAAAAAATCAGAAACAGGTTATCATTTTTAACCTATAATCTAACTAAAGATAAATGTTTAATAATATTCAGTGTTGGTAAAGGTGTAGAAAATTATATCCTGAGACACTGAAAGGAAATGTAAATTGATACAATATTGGAGGCTAATTTTGCATTATCTTTTTAAAAATAAAGAATTTCATATATCTCTGATCCAACATTTTATTTCTAGAAATTATCCTACAGGTAATCTTACATTAAGCATACATTAAGCTTCAGGTACAAGGGTTTTTATTGCAGAATTTTTGCTAATAGCCAAAACTAGAAACAATCTAAACATTTATCACTAGGGCACAATTAAGTAAATCATGATATATTGTTATGATACAATACTGTGACTTATAAAATAAATGGAGTAAATTGATACCTACTAACAAAAAAATATACTAAAGGTTTACCTTTAGGTGAAAAAGACAAGAAAATAACACATATGAATAGATGATATCTAGAAAGGAAATAAATGGGTAGAGGAAGGTGGTCTCTTTTCATTTTGTACCTTTCTGTACCATTTTTATTCTTAATAAGTATGCATTAACTTTAGTCATTAAAAAGAACTTTAAAGTTTTCTTCATAGAAAGGTTTTCTTCATTAAAATGGAAACAATATTTTGAATATTTGAAAGGACTGTTTTCAAATGCCCATCAACACTTTTAAAAAGTTTATCTACAACTAATATGCTTCTTAGTTTAATTGATTGATTAAAATAGTCCACCAAAGATACTGCTTTCCAACTTCTTTTACATAGCAGCACATCAGGAACATTGTATTAGTTGTACAGAACTGGCCACTGGTGGCTGCAGCCTACCCTGACACACCTGCCAAGGCCAGGCCAGCATACAGGTCTCTGTACCCCAGGACCCAATGGCAACCCCCAGCCCACTAACTGGGAGGCTCCTGCTCTAGGTACCTCTATCAGATAACACCATTTTAGTATAATTACTTCAAGATAGTGAAACTGTACAGTAAGTATATGTTACAATTTTATGGTGTTAGAAGTCAGGAGAGTGGGTAGCTTTTTTTCCCCCTTTATTTTATTTTTTTACTTTTTATTTTGGAAGGAGGAACAGAGAGGGTTTTTGTGGGGCTGGTAATACTTTGTTTCTGGATCTGTGCATTTACATAGGTCTGTTCGATTTGTGAAAATGTATTTTACACTGTATTTAAGATATGTACTTTTCTGGTTAGGTATATTATATTGGTTGCCCAAAAAGTCCTTTTAGTTTTTTTCATAAAATAAAAGACACATTTTCATTTTCACCAATAACTTTATAGACTTGAATATTCTGAGTATGTCAGCTATCTCTCATGTGGTATAACATTGATTGTTCTCAATGTCTTGATTTGATCACAATCAACTTCAACTGGTCTCCCTGACCATGGAGCATCACCCAGCGAGAAATCTCCAGCATGAAACTTTGCAAACCACTTCTGACCGCACCTTCTCCATACAGTGCACAAATCTTTTTTTTTTTTTTTTTTTGCATTTCAGTTGCATTTTTACCTATCTTGAAATAATAAAGCATTTCTTCCATTTTTCAATATTAAAATGGCTACACAAAAATTCACCGATTTTACTGTTTTTTTAAATGCACACTGATATGACAGCTGTCACAATACAGTCTAACAAAATTATTTTTAATGAAGTTAAAGACAACTAAGCACTACTAGAGCCATCTTATGGGGAAAAATAACTATTTGGCCAACCCATATTTCAATATAAAGTGTAAAGAGTATGTTACAAACTTGGTCAAATTAGTGAAAATAATGAAGCTCTACAGTATCACATAGTAAATCAAAAGCTGTTGCTTAGCATCTGTGCCTTGCCAAATCCCCTAGAAAAGCAGATTAAAGAAAAGGTCTAAGCTGGAGACCCACTTGTAGAAAAAAAACCTGTTTAAACTCTTCTAAGCCTGAGGTTATCAGGGTGTAAAACTGTTTGGGGCAAAAGAGGTCAGAGAATTTTTTTGAATATGATATGCCAGGCAGGGTTCTCTGTTAAAGCATTATAGACGCAGACTGCCAGTGGTTTACAGAGGAGGAAACTGAGCACTAATGTACACGACTTGCACAGTAATCCATGTCTGCCTGCCATAGGTTTGTCCCTTCTCATGGTGCTTCACTGGCAGGAGGCCTGTCCAGTTGTGATTAACCATTGTAACGGCAGACCTAGAAACTTCTGAAATCTAACAGGCTTCTGCAGTACAGCAGGTTGGACTTCCTGATGGACTGATTACAATTCATAAATTGACATTTCCTAAACCCAAATACAGCACTTCACAAGAATCATATGAAGGAGCAAAGGGAGAAAAGGACTAAAGTAAGATGCCTGCTTTCTGGACACGCAAGCTGGGAAATGGGAACAGTCAAAAAGCCTGAGCTCAAGGGTGCTCCCCAAACACAGGCCTTGAGCCTTTGAGCAAAGCCTTTAACATTGCTAAGCCTCGACCTCTCACACCTGCAAGTAGAGACAAAATGCCTGCCACATAAGGTCTGAGGATTAAATGAAACAGCATACGGACAGCACACTGCACTGTAAAATGCTAAACAAATACAAGGTATTGTTTGGTTGTCACTGCTATCGTGCATTAGTGTTGTAATAAATTTATTATTAGGGCCTTCTTATTGTTACGAACATCCAACCTCCCCCGATATAGCACTTTGCCTCTTCACATCTAATGTATTCCCAGAAGTGAAAAACAAAAAAACCTGCCCAAGACCCTGACATAGTGGGAATTTGCCTCTTTTTCTCCCATGGAAGTACTTCATACCTGGTTCAAATTATTCAACCAGATTATCAAATTATTATTAATACAAGATCTTTTACATTTTTAAAATCCTAGCCTATTGATCCAGAAGTGCCCTCACTATTATATGCTGGTTGTGAACAAGTAATTTATGACTAACAACAAAGTTTGCTACACAGCAAGGAGGGTATATGCATTGGGTTTAGCAGTCCTACAAAGCTAGTTCTAATCCTCAAAGCATCATTTATTAGCAGTGAGTCTTTGTACATGTTACTCAACCCCCTGAGCTTCAGTTTCCTCATCAGTAAGATGGCAATAATAACAGAAATCACCATTTATTTAGTAGAAGCGATAAAAGATGGCCATAAATTCTGGCCATTTCTTTCATTCATACATAAAGTCTAATTCTCCTGCCTTTGCTTCTGGGCTGGCCTTAGTTATTTGCTTGATTAATAAAATGTGGCAGATACGACATTCTGGGATCTGTAAGGGTAGGTCTCGATAAGCTTTTTAGCTTCCACCCACGGTTCTTAGAACACTTGCTCTAGAAAGAGTAAGCCCCTAGGTATCAAGTCTAAGTGCCCTGAGAATCCATGCTATGAAGAAGCCCAAGCTAACTGTGTGGAGAGACCACATGGAGAGAGATTCCTGGTTAGTGTCAGCTGATACAGCCACTCCACACCAAGGACCAGGCATGTGAGTGAGGAAGCCTCAGATGGGTCCAGCCCAGCTACCATCTGACTGAAACAACATAAGAAACCCCAACCAAGAACTGCCCATCTGAGCCCAGTCAACCCACAGCACTGTGAAAAAGAAAAAGAAATTGTTATTTTAAACCAGTAAGTCTGTGGTGGTTTGCTTATGCAGTAATGGATAACTAAAACACTCAGCATTAGTGTTGACGCATGTCAGCTGCTCTAATTACAGTGATACTCATAAACTAGAGTGAGTTCCAGCTCATTTGCATAGGGATGTCCTTCTTAAACAAAGGCATTCTGAAGTGCTTTCTTGATTGGAAAAGAACAGAGTAAGTTTTGGCTTCAATTCCAGGACTATACAGCAATCCTCAACTATTACTGATGTCGTGATTAGGGGTAGGGGCAATTACAAATTATTATAGTGCGTATGAGTTTTTAATTCCTGTATTTCTTTTAATGAGGAGGAAGTCAAAGACATATGAAGACGACACACTTCCCTCACACTCCACTCATAAGAACAAAGATGTGTCCATTTGGTTGTGACACAATAGTTATGATAAACAAATAAAAAGCACAGGGCCCCCACAAGTGAAGTGTGCAATAATACAATCATGTTAATAGCAGCAACATAGCCTGTTGAGTAAATTATATCAATTATAACTTTGATAATATTTTTAAATATTTACATTTTTATTGTACAGTATTATATAGTAGGTTATCTTACTAAGATTAATCTGTGAGACGGAGGTCTAGAAATAACACAACTCAAAAAAAATAATGCAACTCACCTTTAAATAGAGGTCTTTAAAAATTATACATATTATATTTATTAATAATTCCTTTTAAACTGAATTGTGTTGGAAGATCTTGAAATAACTGAGTTCATGACTCACATGCTTCTATAAATAATTTCTTCATGAGAAGGACATTTTATAAAAGCAAGTGCATAATTTGCTTTATTTTGTCACATATATCTGAGGTTTCAACAGAATCTAGGTATATCCATGGAAGAGTATAGGATTTTCAAGGTTGTCCATTAGATGTGTCACATCAGAAAAAGCAGTAAGACTACAGAGTTGGGGCCTGCTACTTGGGGAACAGCATCTCAGGCCGACACTCGGCATAGCTCAGGACATACCTCCACATTCCACCTGGTGGTGCCCAGGGACTGATGATCAAATGCAGCCTTCCTTTCCCAGAGTCCTGCCAACACTGATACTTCATTAGGGAATAAAAGCCTCCATTAGCCATGGCTGACCTGAGTGTTTAGAGTCGTGTTTTGCCCCCCATTTTAAGACTCAACAGGCTTGTTTAAGGGAAAAAGCAATCCAAAGGCCTAATATAGATTTTAATTATTGTGTAAATATGTACAAATAATGAAAATTTACACGAACTGTTTATGCTATTGTAAAACAACAAAATAAAATAAATTAAATGCAAACTCAACTATAAATCCAGTAACATTCAAATTAGCATTAGACTAGCATGATGGACAATGCTGCCCTGCTAATTTGAAACAGCTCAGGGCTGTGCTGGATTCTGAGGCCAGCACACTCTGTCACCATGTGCCATGTCACCACACTCCACTCACAATCTATGGGCAAAGCTTCTGTTTCGACCTTCAAAATAGTCCAGGTGGGACCCCAAACAGCCCAAGAGGAACCTCACTCACCACCCAGGCTGCTGTACTCCGGGGGAAGTCACCATGACCTGGCCTCCCACCGGGCTGATGGTAGCAGCAGTCCCTTCCTGGCTAGCGCCCTTGCGTGCATACTCCTGTGATCACTGTCCACCTTTCACATGGCTGCTAGGGAGATCCTCATAAAAGTCAGATACTGTCACTCCCCCACATGAAAATGTTCAATGGCTTCCCCATTGGATTCCCAGGATATGTCACAATTCCTAAACTGGACCACCAGACCCCACGTAATCAGGCCCCAAATCACCTTCTGCTCTCTTCCCAGTGGTCACTCTGCTCCAGCCACACTGGTCTGTCTGCAGGTCCTCAAACTCCCAGGCAAGCCCCTTCTACCCCAGCCTTAGGGTTCCCTCTGTTGAGAGAGCCCAAATATAAATTCTCTCTCTCTCCCTTTTTGTATTGTTTTCCTCCTCTGAGACCTGTGGTAGGTGTTTTATCTTGTTTCCTCTGTCTGAGACCATTCCCTTATACTTCATTCAATGTCCCAATTTTGCTTTCTACTTTGCTTATTGATCCATATTTGTTGTTGGTTTTTTTTAAATTTTTACTTAATTTAATGGGGTAACAGTTAATAAAATTATATAGGTTTTAGGTGTACAATTCTATAAAACATCTGTATATTGTATTGTGTGTTCACCACCAAAGTCAAGTCTCCTTCATCATCATTTAGTCCCCTTTACCCTCTTCTAACTCCCTCTCTGCAGCCCCTTTCCCTCTGGTGCTCATCATACTGTTGTCTATGAGTTGGGTTTTTTTTTTTTTCTTAATCCCTTCATCTCTTTCACCCAGCTGACAATGTCCCCCCAACCTCTGACAGCTGTCATTCTGTTTTCTGTATCTGACTCTGTTTCTATTCGGTTTGTTATTTTACTTTGTTCATTAGATTCCATATATAAGTGAGATTATATGGTATATGTCTTTCTTGGACTGGCTTATTTCACTTGGCATAACAGTCTCCAGGTCCATCCCTGCTATTGTAAAAAGTAAGATTTCCTTTTTTACAACTGAGTAGTATTCCATTGTGTAAATGTACCACAGCTTTTTTATCTGCTCATCTAGTGATGGGCACTTGGACTGCTTTCAAATCTTAGCTATTGTAAGTAATGCTGCAATGAACATAGGGGTATATATATTCTTTCATTAGTGTTTCAGGTTTCTTTGGATATATTCCCAGCAGTGGGCATAAAGCACTTCTGTTTTCAATTTTTTGAGGAAACTTCATACTGTTGCTCACAGTGGCTGCATCAATCTGCATTTTCACCAATAGTGGACAAGGGTTTGCTTTTCGCCACATCCTCTCCAACAGTTGTTGTTTGCTTATTTATTGTGAGGTGATATCTCATTGTGGTTTTAATTTGCATTTCTCTGATGATTAGTGATGTTGAGCAACTTTTCATATGTCTGTCTGACATCTATATGTCTTCTGTGGAGAAGTGTCTATTCAGGTCCTTTGACCATTTTTATTTGGATTGTTTGTTTTTTTGGTGTTGAGTAGTATGAGTTTTTTATAAATTTTGGATATTAAACTCTTATTAGATGTATCATTGGCAAATATGTTCTCCCACTCAGTGGGTTCTTTTCATTTGCTGATTTCCTCTGCTGTGAAAAAAACTTTTTAGTTTGATGTATTCCCTTTTTTTTTTCCTTTTGTTTCCCTTGCCTGAGGAGACATATC
Organism: Furipterus horrens; assembly: GCF_987537825.1. Taxonomy (NCBI): domain Eukaryota; kingdom Metazoa; phylum Chordata; class Mammalia; order Chiroptera; family Furipteridae; genus Furipterus; species Furipterus horrens. The sequence goes on along the minus strand of NW_028327178.1, from coordinate 51,448,089 downwards.
AGAAAAAATATTGCTCTGAGTGATGTCTGATATTTTACTGCCTATATGTTCTAGAATTTTTACGGTTTCAAGTCTTACATATAAGTTTTTAATCCATTTTAGATTTATTCTTGTATACGGTGTAAGAAGGTGGTCTAATTTCATTATTATGCACATCTGTCCAATTTTCCCACCACTTACTGAACAGACCATATTTATCCCATTGTAGGTTCTTGCTTCCTTTGTCAGGTAATTTTTAAGAGTCTTATTTTATTTTTAGAGAGGAGAAGGGAGGAAGAAAGAGAGGGAGAGAAACATCGATCAGTTGCCTCTTGAATGCCCACAACAAAGGACCTAACCCATAACCCAAGCGTGTGCTCTGACTGGGAACTGAACTGGCAATCTTTTGGTTCACAGTCCACTGAGCCACAGCAGCTAGCGGTCTTTTGTTGAATATTTATTGATTACATAGGTGTGGGTTTATTTCTGAGCTCTCAGTTCTGTTCCATTGATCTGTGTGCCTGTTTTTATGCTAGTCCCATGCTGGTTTGATTACTATGGCCTAGCAGTATAGTTTGATATCAGGTAGCATTACTACTCCAACCTCCAACTTTGTCCTTTTTTCTCAAGATTGCTGTAGCTATCCCAGGTCTTTGGTGGGTCCATAAATTTTTAGAATATTTGTTCTAGTTCTGTGAAATATACCATTGGTATCTCGATAGGAATCACATTGAATCTAGAGATTGTTTTGGGGTAGTATGGACATTTTAATGATGTTAAGTTCTTCCTATCCATGAACACAGTATATGCTTCCACTTATTTGTATCTTCTTTCAATTTCTTTCTTCATTGTCTTATAATTTTGTGAGTACCAGTCTTTTACCTCCTTGGTTAAATTTATCCAAGGTATTTTGTGATACAATTTTAAATGAGATTGTTTTCTTAGTTTCCCTTTCTGATAGTTCATTGTTGATTTCTGAATATTTATTTTGTATCCTGCTACTTTACTGAATTCATTTATCAGGTCTAGTCGTCTTTTGGTGGAATCTTTAGGGTTCTCTATATACAGTATCATGTCATCTGCAAATAAAGACAGTTTTACTTTTTCTTTCCAATTTGGATGCCTTTTATTTAATCTTCTCTTATTGCTGTGGCTAGGTCTTCCAGTATAACATTGAATAAGAGTGATGAAAGCAGACATCATTGTCTTATTCCCAATCTTACGGAAAATGCTTATAGTTTTTGCCTATTGAGTATGATGTTGGCTGTGGCTTTTTCATATACATTGAGGTATGCTCCCTCTAGTCCCATTTTGCTGAGTGTTTTTTATCATAAATGGGTGCTGTATTTTATCAAATGCATTTTCCTGCATCTATTGATATGATCATGTGGTTTTTATCCTTCATTTTGTTTATGTAATGTATGACATTTATTAATTTGCAGATATTGTACCAAACTTGTATCCCCGGAATAAATTCCAGTTGATCATAGTGTATGATCTCTTTAATGTATTGCTGGATCTGGTTTGCTAATATTTTGTTCAGGGGTTTTAGCATCTGTATTCATCAGGGATAGTGACCTATAATTTTCTTTCTTTGTAGTGTCTTTATCTGGTTTTGGAATTAGGATAATACTGGCCAGGTAAAATGAGCTTGGGAGTCTTTCCTCCTCTTGAATTTTTTTTTTTTTTTTTTTTTGACTAAGCTAAGTGACTTTATTTGAGAAAGCCAGGATTATATAGATTTAAGGCTTGGCATTGGGGCCCTTCCTCTTGCCAAAGGTGGGCACAACATTGACAAAGTGCCTCTAGTACTGCCTCCTTTGGTTTGGCCTGGCCAGTATTCTTCTCTTTCTCCTATTTGGCCACATTGGGGGTCTGACCTCTTATTTTCCCAGCACAAGCCAGGGAATCAAGGACTTTATCTCTAGGCATGCAGCCAACTACTTCCAAAGTGATCAAAGCCTCCACCTCACACTTGCCCAAGGTGGCCTCATCCTCTAGGGGCATGCCTGTCAGAAGCACAACTTGATCTTCTGGAGCAATGCCCTCCAACAAGGCTACATGAGCCTTGATCTGGTCAACATTCTCCTGACAAGTAACCTCAAGGGTGTGTAGCTCCCGGGTGCAGACAAAAAGGTGAATGTCAGTGACTGAATTGCCTTCCCCTTGAATTTTTTGGAATAGTTTGAGGATAGGTGTTAGTTCTTCTTTCAATGTTTGGTAAAATTCACCTGTGAAGCCATATGTTCCAGGAATTTTATTTGTGGAAAGTTTTTGATCACTGCTTCAGTCTTATTCGTTATAATTGCTCCATTCAGATTTTCTGATTCTTCCTGATTCCATTTTGAAAAAGTGTGTTTCTAGGAATTTATCCATTTTGTTCAGATATTCCAATTACTTGGCATATAGTTGTATGTAATAGTTTCTTACAATCCCTTGCATTTCTTTGGTGTCAGGTGTTACTTTTCCTTTTTCCTTTCTGTTTTTATTTATTTGGGTCCTCTTTTTTTTCTTATTGAGGCCGGTTAAAAGTTTGTCAATCTTGTTTATCTTAAAAAAAAAAAAAAAAAAACAGTTCTTGGTTTTATTGCTCTTCTGTTGTTGTTGTTTTTACTTTATATAAATTTATTTATTCCTGCTCTGATCTTTATTATTTCCATTCTTCTACTTACTTTGGGCTTTGTTTGTTGTTCTTTTTCTAGTTCCTTTAAATGTAAAGTTAGATTTTTTATTTGAGATTTTTCTTGTTTCTTGAGGTGGTCTTGTAATGCTATCAATTTAACTGTTAGGACTGCTTTTCCTATGTCCCATAGATTTGGGGCTGTTGTGTTATCATTTTCATTTGTTTTCAAGGTATCTTTTGATTTCTTCCTTGATCTCATTGTTAACCCATTTAGTGTTTAGTAACATGTTATTTAGCCTCCATGTCTTTGTGTGTTTTTCAGTTTTTCCCTTGTGATTGATTTCTAGTTCTATAATATTGTGGTCCCAAAAGATGCTTGATATTATTTAAATCTTTTAAAATTTATTGAGACTTGTTTTGTGGCCTACTGTATGGTCTCTCCTAGAAAACGTTCCATGTGCACGTGAATGTATATTCTGCTGCCTTGGGGTGAAAATGCTCTAAAGATATCAATAAAACCCATTGGTCTAGTGTGTATTTAAGGCCTCTGTTTCCTTGTAGCTTTTGTCTGGAAGATCTATCCACTGATGTCAATGGGGTGTTAAAATCTCCTACTATGACTGTATTACTATCAATCTCACCCTTTATGTCCATCTAGATTTGCTTTATCTATTTAGGTGCCCCTATGTTAGGTGCATAAATGTTTACAAGGGTTATATCTTCTTGTTGAATTGATCCTTTTATCATTATGTAGTGTCCTTTAACTCTTACTATAGACTTTGTTTTAAAGTCTACGTTGTCAGATATAAGTATTGCTACCCTAGTCTCTTTTCTTTCCATTTGCATGAAATATTTTTTTCTATCCCTTTATGTTTTGTCAGTGTGTATCTTCAGTCTGAGGTGGGCCCCTTGTAGACAGCATATATATGGGTCTTATGTTCTTATCCATTCAACTACCCTATATCTTTTGGTTGGAGCATTTAATCCATTTACATTTAAAGTAATTATTGATAGGTATGTATTTATTGACATTTTATTCTTTATAACTATGTTACTGTTTTGTGTGTGTGCGTCTTCTTCTTAGAGAAGACCCTCTAACATTTTTTTTTGTAATACTGGTTTGGTGGTAATGAACTCCTTTAACTTTTTCTTATCTGGGAAGCTTTTTGTTTCCCCTTCAGTTTTCAATGAATAGCCTTGCTGGGAAAAGTAGTATTGGTTGTAGGTCCAGGCTTTTCATCACTTAGAAGTATTTCACATCAATCCCTTCTGGCCTGAAATGTTTCTGTTGAGAAATAAGTTAACAATCTCATGAAAGCTCCCTTGTACGTAACTAACTGATTTTCTCTCACAGCTTTTAAGATTATCTCTTTGTCTTTTGCCATTTTAATTGCGATGTACCTTGGTGTGGGCTTCTTTGGGTTCATCATATTTGGGACACTTGACTTCCTGAACTTTTGTGTCTTTTTCTTTTTCTTCTTTCACCAGGTTAGGAAAGTTTTCAGTGGTTATTTCCTTTATTTTATTTATCTATTTTTATCTTAAGAGAAAGGAGAAGGGAGGAAGAAAGAGAGGGAGAGAAACATTGATATGAGAGAGTAACATCAACTGGCCACTTTCCATATGCATCTCGACCTGGGATCAAATCCGCAACTCAGGTATGTCCTATGACTGGGAATCGAACCAGCAACCTTTCAGTCTGCAGGAAGTTGCCTAACCAACTGAGTCACACTGGCAGGGCTATAGTGGTTATTTCTTCACATAGGTTCTTGATCCCTTGCTCTCTCTCTTCTTCTTCTGGTACCCCTATGACACAGACGTTGTTACATTTCATGTTGTTCCAAAGGCCCTTTAAACTATCCTCATTTTTTAAATTTGGTTTTTCTTTTTGCTGCTCTGATTAGGTGTTTTCTACTACCTTGTCTTCCAGATCACCGATCTGATCCTCTGCTTCATCCAACCTGTTTATTTCTTCTAGTGTAGTCTTCATTTCTGATATTGTAATATTCATTTCTGATTAGTTCTTTGTTAGAGATTCTATGTGATTTTTTAAATACCTGTTGTAGTTCTCACTAAGTTCCTTGAGCTACCTTACAACCATTTTTCCCCCTCACTCTATATCTGATAAATTGCTTCCCTCATTCTCAACTAGCTCTTTTTCTGGAGATTCCTCCTGTTCTTTCATTTGAGTCATGTTTCTTTGTCTCCCCATATTGGCTGTCTCTTTGTGTTTGTTTTAATGTATTAGGTAGATCTGCTATGACTCCCAGTCTTGGTAAGGTGGCCTTATGTAGTAGTTGTCTGTGGGACCCAGTGACACAGTCTCCCTGATCCTCTGACCTGGGTGCTCCAGGAATGTCCCTTGTGTGGTTATGTGGGTCCTCCTGTTGTAATTGAGCTTTGAATACTATTGGCCTGTTCATGCCTGGGGTAGACCCTCAGGATGGGCTGACTGTGAAGATCAACCCTGACCACTATCTATGAGCTGCTGTGTAGGTACTGAACACACAAAGTAGAATTCACCTCAGTAGGTTTTGGTGCCTGCCAAGATCTACCTTTGGATATGCCACTGTGTAGCTAATTAGATCTTGCTCTGATGTTGTTTGAAGCTGGCCACTGGGTGTGTTGGTTCTGGGACCTCTTGGGAGGGACTCCATTGCAGTCCAATGTCAGACACTGCCTGTGACTGGCCCTGGGTAATCTGTTTGGAGCTATGAAGCAATCCACGGTCTGTGGCTGTGGATGTGCATAGGGAGGATCAAGTTGTCCACCAAGGATGGCTTTTACCAGCACTGGGCCCAGAGGCAGGTCAGCAGAAGGCCCAAAGAAACCCAATATCTGCCTTTGCCTTCCTCTACCTGCTGGTTGCCTGTTAGGCTCAGTCACTGAAAAACCCTCTGGCAGTACAAGAGTTGCATGAGGTAGGTTCTCAGTGAGTCACCAGATAGTGGCAAGTGTTCATCATATTGATTTAGGTTCAAACTCAGTGCAAGTTCTGGATCTGAGGTCACTCAGCATATATCCCAGGATATACCAAGTCTAACTGCCACCTGCCATGTGCCTATAAACCTCAGTGGTGGAGCAGGGCCTCAGGCAGTCATCAGGGTGAGGTCAGCAGAGTTTATCAGGCCTCAACAGACCAAAATTTGTCCATGTTAAAGAAGAGCTCTGCACCAGTGAAGTGTGTGAGGGAAAAACAAAATATTATCTGTTTGTCTTTGCTCCAAGGCCTCTCAGTGAGGCTGTTACAGAAACAGGGGAGTCCAAAAACAAACCCCAGAGTTTGCCGCTGGGAGATAGGGAGCAGGAAGCAGCTTTCAGGATGCCCTTGCATGCCTAGAGCTAGTGACTGGATACATTGTTGCAAAGATCTGCTTTACTTCCAAGACTCAGGAAGATGGGAGGGATCTTGGACTGTGGGCTAGTATGGAAGAAGCAGACAGAGCCTACCTAGGGTTCTGTGAATGGTCAGAACTGTTTGCAACACCCACTGCGTGAGAGGACGCAGGGAGAGAGAGGAGGCAGGGAGGAAGAGAAGCAGCTGGGGACATACTTTTGGGGGCTGGCTCTGGCTCTAGGAGGCTCTCTCCCTCAGGCTCTCTCTGGCCCTCACACCCTCACTCTCTGGCTCTTGTGGGCTCCCTCCATCTGGCTTGGAGAAGGGATCTCCAGGCTGCTTTAAGAAGAGGCTCTTCCCAGGCTGCTTTGAGAAGGAGAAGAGATCCATGCGGTTTGCAGGAAGAAGGCAGTTTACAAGGAGACTGAGAATCCAGGCGGTCCTGCATTGAGAGCTGGAGGGCACCACAGCACAGAAAGGACCTCCCCAATCAGAACTGAGTGATTGGCAGCTACTGGTAAAGCTGAACTGTGCTTAGGAAGTAGGGAAACGGTGTTTCTGACTTTCCTAAGACTGGCCAGGTCTGGGAGGGGGAGGCAGGACTATGTGTAAATAAACAATTCTTTTTCTTTTCACCAAACTCTGGTATTCAGAGTTATAATTCTGGCGGCAGGCAATCGGGCCCCTAACTAAACAGCCCGTGGGTTCTGTTTCAATCGAAGCAGCCCAAGGGTTCTGTTACAAGGCCTTTCTCAAGCTTGTATTTAAAGCCACAACCTCCCAACCAGCACTCCTAAGCCCCTCTCTGCTTGCTTTCTCCATAGCATTTATCAACATCCATCTATCATATTAGGTATTTATGTCTGTTCCTCTCCCAAAATGTCAGTTCCATGAGATCAGGAATTATAGGTCTGTTTTGTGGCTTGCTGTATGCCCAACCTGAGGTACTTGGTAAATACCTGTGGCATGTGCTATGGAACCACCTGGTGTTTGCACAGTCCCAATGCATTATTTCTGTACTAACTGCTTCAGTTCTTTTCTCATTAGTCAGTTTTAATGGGCTTTAAAGTTGTGACACAGTTTCGTTATAGGATGATCACCTGGAAGATCCAGGATGTAATTTTATTTATTTTTCAAAGAAAAGCATTGAAATGAACAGGCAGAAAAAGCCTGCAGATCCCACAGTACAGATCGGCAGACCCATAATTTCCCTAGATCCCATTTTGAAACATACTAGATTAGAAAATTGTGAGAAAGCCATAGTACCCACCAATGAAAAGGTCACAAACCACACCCCAAACAGAAGTTGCTACAGTCCCATAATGGAATAGAGAGCCCAAGTAATGACCTGCACAAATAAAAGCACAGTGCTACCTGATAAGCCATTCAAAGTCTATGCCCTATTGATGACACCTGTCATTTCACTACGCTGGGGTATAAACTTTCACAGGCCCTTTACATTCTGATCCAAGCTTACATTCCACTTCCATTATCAGTTATTTCCACAGATAACCAGATGAAGATTTACCTATCAAATATCTCCTTGGATCCTGCAATAATTTTTATCAGTTTTATATTACCCCAGTAATGCATGCACACTAAATAAGTCAAAACGGAAAAGCAAGAGAGAAAGGTAAGTTAGTTGTAAGCACAAATCAGCCCCTCTCCCACTTGCACAACCACTTGGACATTTGAGTCTTTTCAGAACCTATTTGTGCATAATGTAAATAGAGCCACTCCTTCCCCTTCCAAACATTTCCCTCTTCTGCAGTCAAACTAGTCATTAGGCATTCTCAGGAAGCACACACAAGCCCTCCTTAGCCACCCCCAAATTCCATCAGCCCTCATCTTAGGAACTTTTGGCAAATGTCGTGTAACATCCCACTGGGTTGTCTGGTGCTGTTACTTGACCTTTCCCATTTATGCCTTAGCAGACCAAGTACCCTGCTGGGCTGTGTACCTCCAGGACAGAGTCTCTCCTTTACAGGAAATTGAGAGCCTACCACATGCAGAGGCAGATTTAATGGCGGGCGCCCAGGGCCCCTACTTCTGAAGAGCCCCACAAACAATGTATTTTTATTTTCCCTGTCTCTCTTTGTTTTAAGGGGCCCAATATTTTCTTTTGCGCCTGGAGCCTCAATCGACCTTAATCTGCCTCTGACCACATGGCAGCCACACATCTCTAGTCATCCCTTGCAGCACAGAAACCAGCCGTTAAATCTTCATTTACTTTATACAGACCCATTTTTGTTGTTTTTAGAACAAAAACTGCCTGCATTACTCTCCTGGCTGGGTCACTGGCAGCAGAAGGAAAGTCCCTATGTGGAGTTGAGCATGCTTCCTGCTCCATGAGGGGGAGCCAGTGAAAAGCAGAATTAGAAACATTTTCCTGTCAGAACTAAGCCATGGATGCCTCTTTAAAAGGAGGACAGGCTGATGATTCATCGATGAGAAGTGAAGAAAATAAGAAAACAAATTAAAATTGTGGAAGAAAATGATCCTGCAGGGCAGAAAAGAACACAGACATCTCAGAAGAAGTGGGGCAGGATGGTGAGCTCGATGTTAGTCATAAAATTTAAAAAGCAGTTGTCTGAATGTAAAACAAAATACAGGGAAAGAAGAAGAGCTATGGGCAGAGGTGAGACATGAGGCAAAGGAGGGCAGGCAAGATAATTTCTTCACGCCTGCAGTGTTATGAACTAACCAGAGGAAAATAAGACATCAGCAAGTTGGTACAATTATCCAATATATATGTTATTATTAAGGATGTTAAAGACATCACCCTGTATTCCTTGTGTTTGTGATCTCAAACAAAAACCAACATTTATCATTTTATTACTTAATCATTTCACTTGCCTCATAATTAGATTCAAAATTAAATTACTTTATAATGAAAAAATAGCCTTCTAGACGTTTGTTATGAAAAAGTTTAGAAAATATTTGAGTTCCTAAAAATGAAAAATCTATAAAGTATGTAGTATGATGCTATGAGACTTTTTTAAAGAAGACTTTATAAATTAAGCTTAAGACTGCCATAAATGTAAATGCCCTGGCTAATAGTCTAATGGGGGGTTGGGGGGTGGGGGCTCAGGAACAGTTCACTCTTTCCCCAATCCAGCAAAGAGCAGGTTTTATGTGATACTGTGTGTGTGTCTCCCTTCCTTCCTCCCTCCCTCTCTCTGTGCTCTCCTTTACTTATGTTCTGCTTTCTCTGTCTCTCCTCTTCTCCTCTCTGTCTCTGTCTCTCTCTACCTCCCCTTCTCTTCCAGAGGAGTCTTTGATGGAGGCACTTATTAAGAATGACACATTCGATTTGCAGACCCTAATTAGATTAGTGATTCCATGAGAACAGAAAGCAAGTAATACTGGAGCATTCAGAAATCTTTTTTTTTTTCCTAGATAAACAAATACTGCTGATACAAAAAGGATCCAGCTTACTGGTATCTTGTTCAAGATGAGAAAATGGGAGGAAAGTGATTTCCCCTAGGCCCTACTTGCTCTCTTGCAGGACCCATTCAATCTTCTGATAACCCAAGTCTTCTAGGAGCATCTGGGGGAACTAAAATTAGCCTAGGCTACCCTCTGGATTAATTCTGAGCAAGCAGAACGTAACTTCATGACCTCCAGTGAAAGAGAAGCAGGTCTGAGGCATCAGGAGTAAGTAAATATATCAGAAAAAGACTCATCGAGGACATTCAGTCAAGATGGAGGTGTAGGTAGACATGCTTCGCCTCCTCGTGCAACCACTAGAATTAAAACTAACCTCGAAAAATAAATAAATGAATAACACACAGAACTGCCAAAAAATCAAATGGTATGGAAGTCTGGCAACTAAGGATTTAAGGAAGTCACATTCATCCACACAGGTAGGAGGGGCAGATATGCGGAGTTCGGTTGGAGAGGCAAGGAGACATGGTGTGGCATGGAGAGGTGGCAGCAGCAGTGGAATGCGTGGTCCCACATTCACATATGGTACCTTGGGAGCAAGCAATCCCAGCCCCAGGCCAAAACACAGAGCCTAGGGTTACAGTTCCAGGAAGATAAAGTCCCATAACTTTTGGCTGTAAAAACAACTGGGGGTTGGGGTGGCAGATGAAACTGCCAGCTTCTCAGGAGAGTACACTTAAAGGGCCTAGATGGACTTAGGACATACAAAAACCAACCCACTCTAGAAACCACCACCAGCTGGAAGGGCGCCAGTCACATACAGGAAGTGGGTGAAGTAACTGAAGTGACTGGAAATGGGGCAAGTACTGGGCAAACCTCCAGAAGAGAGGCAACAGCATTATTCTCTCTCCAACCCCTCCCCCAACATAAAGCCACAAAGTGGTAAAGCAGGTTGCCCCATCTTGGGAAATATCTAAGGCTCAGCCCCACATAACTTAACAGGCGCATTAAGACAAGGAGTCAAAGCAGTTCTACCTAATACATAGAAACAAACACAGGAAGGCTGCCAAATTGAGGAGACAAAGAAATATGGCCCAAATGAAATAAAGGAACAAAACTCTAGAAAAAGAACTAAATGAAATGGAGACAGCCAACCTATCAGATGCAGAGTTCAAAACACTGGTGAGGACTTCAGCCAAGATGGAGGCCTATACAGAAACGCTGAGTCTCCCTCCACAACTAAGAAGGAATACAACTACCTCAAAACTAGAGACAACCATAAATTCCAGAAAATTGAGCTGCAAAGAAGCCCAACAAACAAAGATATAAAGAAGAAATACTCATCCAGACCGCTAGGAGGGGCGGAGCCAGGGCAGAGAGGACGCAGTGTGGTGGTGGCAGCAGCAGGCCGGCAGAAAGTGCAGTCACACATTTTTAAAAGGGACACCCAGGGAATGCTCCCAGCACCAGACCAGACCCCGCAGCTCATGGCTCCAGTGCCGGGGTAAAATAAAGCGTCATTGCTTCTGACTGCAAACCAGGGCGGGTTGGGGTGGAGGAAAAAACTGCCAGCCTCTCAGTAGAGTCCACTTGTTTAAAGGGCCCCCACGGTCCTAGAACATCCGCAGACACACCTACTCTGGGAACAATGGCCAGGACAACAGCTAGAGAGGCGCCAGTCCCACACGGAAGTGGGAGAAGTGCCTGGAAAAGGGGCGAGTGCTGAGCAAGCAGCATTGTTCCCTCTCTGACCCCTCCCCCCACACACACTGCCACAATGTGGTTAAATGGGTTGCCCAAATTGATGAATACCTAAGGCTCCACACCTTACAATGTAAAGGTGTGACAGCTCTACCTAAGACACAGAGGCAAACAAACACAGGATCCTGTCAAGATGAGGAGACAGAGAAGTATGGCCCAAAAGGGGGAATGGATCAAGGTTCCAGTGGGAGAATTAAGAGACAAGAAGATAAGCAACCTAACAGACATAGAGTTCAAAACACTGGTAATAAAGATGCTCATGGACTTGACAGATATGCTTGAGGATGGCAAACACATAAGGGAAGAAGTGAAGGTTATGCTAAATGAAACGAAGGAAAATCCACACAAAACCAAAGGTGAAGGGAAAAAAAAACGGGGTTCAAATCAATGATTTGGAACATAAGGAAGAAAAAAAGAGTCACCCAGTATAGAATGGGGAAACAAAAATTGAAAAAAATGTGGAGAGGATTAGAAAGCTCTGGGTCAACTGTAAGCATGCCAACATCCAAATCATAGGGGTGCCAGAGGAGAAGAGGAAGAGCAAGAAATTGAAAACTTGTTTGAAAAAAAATAATGAAAGAAAACTTCCCAAATTTAGTGAGGGAAATAGACATCCAAGTCCAGGAAGCACAGAGAATCCCAAATAAGTTGCACCCAAAGAGGACCACACCAAGACATATCATAATAAAAATACCAAAGGTCAAAGATAAAGAGAGAATTTTAAAGCAGCAAAAAAAAAAAAAAAAAAAAAGAAGAGTTACCTACAAAGGAGTTCCTATAAGACTGTCAGCTGATTTCTGAAAAGAAACTTTGAAGGCAAGAAGGAACTGGCAAGAAGTATTCAAAGTGATGAAAAGCAAGGACCTACAACCTAGATTGCTCTATCCAGCAAACCTATCATTTAGAATGGAAGGGCAGATAAAGTGCTTCCCAGACAAGGTAAAGCCAAGGAGTTCATCATCACCTAGCCATTATTTCATGAAATGTTAAAGTGACTTATTTAAGAAAAAGAAGACCAAAACATGAACATAAAAATGAAAACAAACTCACAACTATCAACAACTGAATTAAAAAAAACAGAACAAACTAAGCAAACAAACAGAACAGGAACAGAATCAAAGATACAGAGATCATTTGGAGGGTTATCAGGGGGTAGGGGGATGGGGAGAAATGGGGAAATGATACAGGGATGAAGAAGCATAATCGGTTGGTACAAAACAGACAGGAGGATGTTAAGAATAATACAGGAAATGGAGAAACTAAAGAACTTATATGCACGACCCATGGACATGAACTAAGGGGGGAATTGCTAGAGGAAAGGGGGTGCTGGCAGAGGGGCCAAAGGGGGAAATATTAGGACAACTCTAAAAGCATAATCAATAAAATGTACTTTTAAAAAAAGACTCATCGAAATGGAAGATTCCACAGTGAGAAACTCATTCAATGGCACTGACACTAAATAGCACTTTCCTTTTTCTGATTTCTGCTGACAAAGTTAGGCAACAAGAGAGAAAACTCCAGCCTTGGTCAGTGTGGCTCACTTGGTTGGAGTGTTGTCCCATACACCAAAATGTTGGGGGTTTGATAACGTATGGAGAACAATCATCGATGTTTTTCCCTCACATCAGTGTTTCTCTTCCTTTCTCTCTAAAATCAATAAATATATTTAAAAGAAGAAGAAAGAAATACAACTCTGGCTCCTTCGGACATATATGACTCTTAGCAGCTCAGGGACCATGCCGTGGAACTGAATATGAAGAACCAAAGTCAGCTCCTGGGTAAATGAGTGGTGATTTTCCAATCTGGTCCCTAATCATACCCGATCCCCAGCTGCCAGAGGCCATGTGCCCCTCATCACTCAGCTCTATCATGTCTTTTTTCCATATAAAACCTTAAGACAGGCTATATAATTCATTTTCCCCAGCTTCCTGCTAAAATTTAAGTTTTACAAGGTCAAAGCCCTTTGCCTGTTTTGTTCAGACATGCCACAAAAGTAAATGGGAAAGAATATTTTAATATTATACATGAGCATATAAAAAATAAGATCATTCAACACCACATATGTTATCTTCTCATCAAAACACTTAACCCAAAGAAGCAATGAGCAAGCAAGCAAGCAGACTAAGATTTTGGGACTTTCTACAAAACAACTGGCCTGGATTCTGCAAAAATACCAATGTGATGGTGGTGGAAAAAAAGAAGAGGAACTATTTTAGATGAGAGACATGACAAGCCAAGAAAATAAATACATTATCTCTGACTGGAACCTGGATTTTTTATATACTTATTAAGGATATTTGTGGACAATTGAAAAATTTGTTGTATCTGTGTGTTAATGCTATTACAGTTGTGCAGGAAAATGTCCTTTTTCCTAAAATATATATAGTGAAGTATTTAGAGGTGAAGTGTAATAATGTTTGCAATTTAATTTCAGATAGTTCAGAAAAAAAATAGTATTATTTAGATACATTACAGAGAGAAAGAAAGAGAAAGCAAGAGTGGCAAATGTTATCCCTACTGAATCTAGGTGAGAAGTCTAGACATTCACTGTACTACTCTTTCAACTGTTTTGAAATTTTTTAAAATAAAGCATGGGAAATGGGAGGTTAAAAATAAAAGAACTCATATTAGCGAGACAGTGGGATCAACAGGAGAGCAGTCAGCCCAGGAATGGGAAAGGCAGAGCACTCTTTGAAGACAGCGTCACAGCTCTCCTGTCTACTTCCACCACCCACAGCTCCTGACATGAAAGCAGCACTCAATAAATGGTGAATGGCTGAGTGAAGGAATGACTATTACATTTTCAAACACATATTATAAACTATAAAAACTAAGACAAATGAAAGTGTAATAGTTGCACAGACCTGTAAGCATTAAAATTAGCTTAATGTGTTAGACAATTAAATTTGAAGACCTTTCCTAATTCATGGACTCAAAATCTTTTTATGTCCTAGCACCTTAAAATATAAAGTGTTTTATTTTCCGATGGCTATTGCCTTGGAACAGACCTAAGGAATACAACATACTCCGTAAAACAGTGACATTGAGTCAGGGTAGGGTTAAGGAGGGCCATAGGCCTGACAGCTATAGACAAAAGAATGGAGAGGGACCACAAGAACTTTGAAAATGCTCCACAAATGATTCTGATATACACATCAGAGAAGCTTTGAGCTCTGGAATCAGAAGGAGAGCTGCATTGATGCTGATCCCGAACAGAAGAGAACAAAGGGACCAGGGTGCACTCCATCAGCCTGGCTCAGGATTACTATATGCTGGGCACTGCTGGGAAGACATCCCATTATATCTTTTTTGGTTTTCCTTAAAATAACATAACATAAAACCCCTACACTTGATATAATTGTTATGCAAAATATGTAAATACTGTCGTCTTTTAAAATATAAAATAAATAAGATGTGAAAATAGGCAAGTTTGCATTAAATAAATACAATTTTTTTTTAAGTTTTGCTTTCCATATCATTGAAGTGAAATTATCATTTAAACAATATTGAAGTTTATTGAACAAAACTTTGAAAGTATTATAGCCCTTGTGGGTGTGGCTCAGTTAGTTGGAGCACCTTCCCATAAACTGAAAGATTCCTGGTCACGCCACATGCCTAGATTGCAGGTTCAACCTCTGGTTGGGGTGCATAAGGGAGGCAACTGATTGATGTTTGTCTCTCACATTGATGTTTCTCCCCTTCCCTTCCCTTTTCTCTAAAATCAATAACCATGTCTTTGGATGAGGATAAAAAATATATATAAAATATTTAACTTTCATCAGTTTCAAGGTTTATGTTGCTCCCAAATTTTGCATGTAACTGAACTCTCAAATCTGCTGTCACCTTCTGATTTCATTCTGGATTCTAAGACATCAGTTTCTTCTTGCAAATGTTTCTTTGCTTCTTCTAATGTTTCTTGTGCTTCTTCTTGAGAATGGCTAATGAAAATATCACCAATATCATAAGGTATCATTAAGCAGTCATCACCTACACGCATGATGTCCTTAAAAGCATCTTCTAAAGTTTTGAGTTGTTTTTTACAACTAATTCTTCCTTCTGTTCTGTGATTCTGTTTGTTTTCCATGCAGATCTGTTTATCTTTTGTTAATTTTCAAAAATAAGATTGGCATCTTCTGCAGCCACCTTCTTTGTGGTGGTAGCCATCTTAGGACTGGACCATGGTGCAAGGCCTATATCATTTACATTTATTCTCTACCCAGCACTACCAATGCTGAATCACACTTTCCACAAGGAGTTCAATTTAGTAAAGGAATTGGGTGTGGTAAAAATAAATATATTACATTGCTAGCCTTTCTGCATACCCTCTCACCCCCAAGAGAAATGCTAGTTTTTGAGAAAGAAAAAAAATGTGTATGTTAACAGAATCTCAGACTTGGAAAGCAAATGTGACGGTTGCCTAGCCTAGTACTCCCCTTACGAGGCATTCATTCTTTCAACAATGACCCTAACAAATTCATGTAACCTTATTGAGTACTTGCAGTACCAAGGGGCTCTCTCTTGCTCAAAGCAGTCCATTTGTGGTTTCACTGCTCCGACTGATCTGCCTTACTGTGAGCAGAAATCTGTTCCACTCTTGAGTGACCTCAAGAACCACATAGCTCTTACATGTGAAGGTCCCGTGCATAGGTATCTGAAACCCCCACTGCTCAGATGCCACACCAAATCCCAAGTATTTGACTTCTCGATGATGGACCACCATACAGATTCCAACAAGGCCAAAAGAGATGCATCACCAAGCTCCTTATCAGAAGTAGAGACGTCTTCAATTGTCTCTTAATCATGCCACTCAGCTGTTGAGGAAGTGGCAGAAATCTCTAAATTGTTGTCAAGAGAACCAAAGTCCAAATATAAATCTCTGGAAATCCACTCAGAAGCAGTTTTTAAGTGTATGCACATACACACCCATAAGAAATAACAATAAAAAGATTCTCTCTTCCTCCTCCTCCTTTTTACCTCTTCCTTCTCTCCTCTTCCTCCTCTCTTCTCTTTCTCTCCTCTTGCATTTCGCTACAGGGTCATATGTGTTAAAAATGCATACTGGGAAGCTTTCCATCTTTGGGGTTGGAACAGCTGCTGCCTCGATATTGTTTTTAAGTTTTTGTAAAAACACATATTTTGCTGTTTTTAAGCTACATGTTTTATAATACTAGTTGAAATTACAGGGTGGGACAATTGGCACTCTACTGGCAAGGAGACTAATGGGGTCCTAGGTGTCCATCAAGGACCCCTGTCAAGCACACCCTCTTGCATGGTTAGCTTCCATGGATGGCCCAACTTATCCCAAGAAAGGTCACTCACAACAGCTTTGGGATAAACATAGAGAAGTACACCCATAATAAAAATAAGAGCAAAGAATTTGTAACAGGAAGCTTAAAGAAACCCAATGGGCTTGAGTCCTCGGTTTTTCCAATAGCACAAAGCATTCAGAGAACATTCTACAGACTGCTGTCAATTCCATCTGGGTGCAATTGTCAAAAGAAGTAAGATCAGACGTACCGTAACATCAGGCTCTGAAAGGCACAGGTACAAGTGAAAAAGACATGCCATCTAGTCCACTCTCACTTCCACCTGCTGCAAATGACTTTCCTGTCAGGACCCTCTGACCCCACAATGCAAGCGAAAGACTACAGCTAAGAGTGAGAAAAGTCTGCTCTGTCCATGCCTGAAACAACCTTGGGAAGCACATCCTCAAGTAATCACTAAGCAATAAGGGTCAAAAATGGCACAAAAAGACAGCCCCTCAACCTTTCCAGCAAGGCAGCAAGAGTCCAGGTAAGAGGCCAGCATTTTCCATCACCTTCTCAAGGGGGCCCAACAGAGTGATCCCAAGAGAGGGTATGGCTGCTATGGTCTTGGTTATACTGAGACTTCAGGGAGGTGTGGCAGTGGCTAAAAAACAGGAAGCTTGCTGCTAGCCATATGCAAGACTTCACAGACCTCCTGGCACAAAGAGCAAAGGATCTTGGGGTTCCTGTTAAATGTTTGAAAGGACTTTTGGACTTTCAAACGTCCAGCCACTGCTCATAGACTTCTCTCTCAAATCAAGAGAACAAACCCAAGATAATTACTTACAATGGCTTTGTCCTCACCCAAATCCTCTCCCCCGCCAAAGAATTGCCTTATTTGGGTGAGCAGTTGAGAATATATAGCCTGTCACAAACATCTTGCCCAAGACAGGACCAGCGAAACTGGAGGAGTTAACAAATATAATAAGGTCATTGCCCTTTCAAATGAGACATTCTCTGACGTAAACAAGACTAAGATCCAGAGCCACTCTCAAAAACAAAAACAAAAAATGGCCATAAAAGCAGTGTGATATGAATGGCCCTTCAAAGTCTCTGTTTGCCCAGAAACATCTTCCTTCTCTTGTTTGGCACTCTTCTCCTTTTCCAAGCTTAAACTCCTATACCAACAGAGTCACTGCAAAAAAAACTAGCAAACAAGGTGAGGCATTGTGTCCAGGAAGCCACTAAGAATGTGTTTCATCCTCAGAGATAAGAGAAAAAGAAATAAAGGGATTTCTTTCAGCTTTCTCATCTCCCAGGCTTCCTAATTGTCACCCTGAAATATATCTAAGGAGATCATCTGGCATAGTCCTCCGCCTTAAAATGGAAGATGTTATTATATCCATTTTATAGATGAGGTGACTGAGATACTTGTCCAAAACTGCACAGCTAGTGAGTGGAAGAGAATGAGAACCCAAGTTTGCTGCCTCCTGGTACAGAACTCTTCCACCTGATCCATTTTCTTGTAGAATAATATAGACTTATCAAGCAGTGAACTTGAAAATAATTCCTGTGATGGGGCAGGGCCTGTGCCACCTAAGCAGATAACAAAAGAGAGGAGGAAAGGGTAAAATATTTCCTACTTCATTTATTCCCAAAACCAATCCTGACACACACAACACGTGTCAGAGGTACCTCTTGATTTCCTGGGAAACAGCATTTCTTCAAAGTCTTGGAAGGTCTTCTAAGAGTCTGGAATGACTCCTCACAAGGAAAACATGGGATTCCTGGAATTGATGTCTGGACTACATTACAGAGACTGGCAGACAGTGAAACCCACCCCTGCAACAACGATAGGGTCAACAGAGGAAGACCAGAGCAGCATCCTATTCAGATTCCAACGGTGGCCGCGCCAGCCAAGGGGCGGAGACACTGGGGAAGTTTGTGCAGGAGTCACAAGGAGTTTGCCAGATGCCCTGGAATTCTAGAAGAACAAGGCAGTCCAGTAGAAATGAGAGTTCTGGCAATGGACAACCATGGCAGACAGTCAAGAACAGGGTCCTATCAAAGATTCCAGAAGAGCCTAGATGGAGCCTGGACACTCCATTTGATCTATTTCAATCCTAACCTAGAATCATTTCCTTTTCATAAGCTTCCTGTACATCCATCTTGACAGACCAGTTAGCATTTCTTTGAGACAAGTAAGAACAAGTCTACCCTCCTGGTTGCTGTTTTTCTAGGAAATGGTTTTCTTGGGAGATTTTCTAAGGGCAGCACAACTACATATCAATGCCAAAGGCTACTGAAAATACAACTTAAAACCAGCTCTTTCAAAAGCAGTAATTCTGGAAATTGATGTTTGTCCCCCCAAAATGAAATGACTCTTTAACATTCTCTAAGCTCCCTGGGGCAGTTTTCAAAGGTCTGCCCTTGGGTGTTTGCCTTTGTCTCTGGCTCCTTTCACCTTTCTCTAGGCTAAGAAAAACCCAGTTTGGAAGAGGAACTGAGGATAGGAAAGGACTTTCTCATCCTGATTTTATCCGGGGCACAAAAGTTTTCGAGGCGCAACACTCTACAGTACTTTTTCACCTTCCACCCCGGTCATCCCCGCACTCTTTCCCATCCCTAGCAGGCCTTTCTGTTTAAAAAGTGAATAAACCAATTGCTCCCGGGAGGCAAAAGAGAACTTCGGAGCCTTAGCCGAGTAACTTAAAAGTTTCCGCCGGAAGGAAATTATCAAAGGAGAAGGGAAAAGTCCTCCATGGCCAGAGGGGCCGGGACCAGGAGATCTTCTAGTTCCAGTGGAGGGTCTCGGCCGCCCGGCCCCAGCCTCAGCCCCATACCGACCCTGCCCGTGCCCCCCGTGCAGCGATGCCCGAGCAAATCCCGGGAAGCCAACTAGCCAGTGATGGAACAAGTCGAGAAAGCTCCGGAGCAGGCTCGGAGCCGGACCTCAGTAGGGTTGGACAAGAGAGAAAGGGGGAAGACAGGCGCACGGGGACAGCGGGGCGCATGGCCCAAGGACGGCAGGAGACGAGGGGCTATGGGGCACGCAGGGTGACGGGACGACGGGGGCGCATGGAGTAGAACACCGCTGGGGACCGCGGAGGCGCACGGACGAGTGGGGCGGGAGGAAGTGGACACGGTAGAAAAGGAACGCAGTAGAAAAGGAGGGCGCACGAACCAAAAGGAACCAGGAGTTCGCGGGGACAAAAGGGGGCACGAAGACTGAGGGGCACAAGGACGAGAAGGGTGCGGGGATGCGAGAGGCACACGGATGAGGGGGGCGTAGAGAAGAAGGTGTCCCCGGAGAATGGCGGCGGAGGACTCACCCCGAGAAGGCACACTTTGAGCTCCCGTATCGCCATCATGAGCTCGGGGCCGGTCCGGGCAGGGGCTCAGCATCCTCCGGGGCCCCGGCCGCGCTGCGCCCACGCCGACCCAGCGTCCTCCAGTCTCCGCCTTTCCCTCACGGCGCCTGCTGGCGGAACAGCCACCACTGCTATTTCTGGGCCTCCAGCCCTGCCGCGGTCGGTCACGTGGACGCCGGCCGGCTCCTCCCGGGTTCGGGTCTGACCTCTTAGGCCCCCCAGCACCCAGGAACGCCCCTGGAGTGCGTCAGCGCCCTGGGACCTGCGGCGGTCCTGGCAATGCCTCTTACTTCAGGCCAGCTAAGCAGCTACAGCCGGTTCGACAGATCCCCCTCTGACATCTGCCTTTCCAGCCCCGACCCGGTGCAATGCCCGTGGGTGGAAGAAAAACAGGGCTAGCCATGGGGAGACTTGGCCCCACGACTGGCTACATCACTGACTATTCCTTTCCTCATCTGAAAAGTGGATGCTGTCAGCCGAGGTCACTTTATATGGGAGCACTTCGGAGTCTGTGTGTGTATGTTCCATCGTTAAATAACATTATAGGTTCCCGGCAGAGATGAAGCCAAGCGTGAGACAATTGTGAGCATTAGAGAGCTCTTTGCTCTCAGCCCTGAGTTCATTTTTTCTGTATGTAGTTGAAAATGGTGCTCGAAGCAGTATTCTATTCCCCCCTCCAAAACAAGCATGCAGGGTCTGAAAAGGAAACACATTCTACAGAGCAAGCTGCCTTGCTCAGTATAAAAAATGCTACAACTTGCCTGGGCAGACCAGACGCCCAGCGCTCAGAACTCTAGTTAGAAATATGTAGCTCCAGGCAGATCTTCTGCATCTTCCTTAACATGGAAATAAAAAGAGGTTCTGGCTGGAGACAGGCAAAGGGTGCCTGTGGATCTACCATCTTTTCTTCTCCATGCATAGCCAAGTGTCCCTCATCAGACGACTTTATTTGTTGCTACCATAGAAATGTTAGCTTTTTTGGACATACCTAACTAACCTGAAAATTCATCAGCATTTCCAATTGGAAATGTTAAAAAAAAAAAAAAATCCATTCCCTACCCCAAACTCACAGGCCTCTTTCCAGACTTGCCAGCTTTGATCAAAGACAATT
This sequence comes from Furipterus horrens, assembly GCF_987537825.1. Taxonomy (NCBI): domain Eukaryota; kingdom Metazoa; phylum Chordata; class Mammalia; order Chiroptera; family Furipteridae; genus Furipterus; species Furipterus horrens. Next base: position 51,427,274 of record NW_028327178.1, on the reverse strand, counting down.
CCATTCCCCCAGTAGACAACCTACCTTGATTATTTGGCTTTGTTCCCACACACAATGGGGACTTCTGAATCATGGCTTCCAGGGAGGAAATCCTAGAAGCTGGAGTCAAAACTGGCCACAAAACAGACAATTGGCAATTAAATTCCCCAGAACAGCAGGGGCTTTCCCTTGACAGGTGCAGGCTCATTCACACAAATCTGGACTAAACTGTTCAAAAGTAGCCATGGACAAGATATAGGGCTTATTCAACATGGAGATTATTGTATCAGTATCAGTCCTTGGTTTAATGTCCAAAGTAAGGACAGTCTTCTATGTGGGCAGAGTGAAAAGAGGCCTGTCCAGAATTACCCAGCCCTGGAAACAATACCTCACTGTCCTCAGATTTGCAGGGAGAGAGCAAGTGCTACACAGTTGGGAAGCAGCATGGCAAAGCAACTCTTTGACCAAGGGCTTTCAACAGCCTTCCCTAGCTTCTAGGTCATCCATGGAAGTATAACTTGAATCTCCATGTAGAAGCACTTCCCTTTGGCCTTTCTTCTCGCTTCCCAAAAGCTGGTCAAACCAGTGTGGAAGCCTTTTCCATTACCTACATCCTATGGGTTGAGTGGGAATTCATAAATTGCAATTAGTTGCCGAGGAAAGGACCATTCCCAGACAACAACAACAACAACAAAATCCAACAAAATTTTTATTCCACTCCCTTACTCGTCTTCAAGATTCTTCTTATTCCACTCTCTTCAACATTAGCCTAAGTTTTGGGGATGCTTTTGTGGTTTCTAGGCTTTCATGAAACAGTCCCTTATCCAGCCACCGCTCTTCCCAAAAATCACTCTAGTCTGTTTGTCCATCACCACCTCTACCCCCAACCTTATTAAAAATCATCTCATTTGTGTCTCATTCTGATCAAACCAAGTGCTCTGCTTTACCAAGTGATCATCCTATGTCAATCAGACCACCTTCCTGGGTTTATACTCTCTCTTCAGCCAGGTCACCCTTAGGGACTTAAAAACTGGTCTCATGAAAAACCTGGTCTGCATGATCAAACCAAAGTGACACATTGGCTCTCACTAGGAAGGAGGGATGAGGACTGCTATGAGACATATTTGGGAGTGACAGGTCCTGGGTAGCTCTCAACTTTTTAAAAGCATGTCTTCTGTGACTGCTATTATACTCTATGATTACTATAGTAAAGGGCCTGTCCTGACTCCTCTGGAATTTTCTGAAAATATGAAGAGGTTCTAATACAACTTAAGCAGGGATAAAAAGCCAATGGTACATAACTGAGAATTTATCAAATAAAATAATAGAACATGCAAGTTTTTCTTATGAGGTCATTGTACTAATTCAGATTTCTGTTTTTCTACTGCTTTAAAGTCTTCAGTGGTGCCATACAAGAAGAAATCCAAACTCTTCAGTGTACCTTGCCCAAGCTAGCCTCTTCTCTGCCCATCTGGTGAAACCCTATCACTTTTCAAAGACCTGCTCAAATTTCATCTCCTTAGGAAAGTCTACCCCTGAGCTTTCCCATACTCTGCTCCCACTTTTCTTAGCATTTACTGAACATAAATAATTAGCAACTAAATCCTTTTTACAAGAAGTAAGAGTCTAAACAGATACACAAATGTAATTATCTGTTTACATGAGAGGTACCCATAAATTGAGTGAGCATCATCTCTGTATCACCAGGGTTTTTTAATGACAAGAAAAAATGCTTTTAGTAAAAGTAATGAAATAAATCTTTTTATTTCAATCTACCTAGAACTTTTCTAGAAAGGACTGTGGCTTCATATGCTATTTTTAAAAGCCTGCAATTTTGTGGGTCTCTATGTCTGGGAGACCACAGAGTCATCTTCATGATATTGGCCCAAGATCCAAGGGCTATCCCCCTGACAGGATGGCTGAGTCTGTTACACTCCTCATCCTGGGACTCTCTCTCTTAAAAGAAAAAAATAATTCATCAACAAGTATTTAGTAAAAGTCTACCAACTGACTGCAAAGTGTCTGGAAACTGAACCATTTTTTCTTTAAAATCTGCCAAAAGCCAGTAACAGACATATCCTGTTTTTTGAGCCAGTAAGTCCTTTTTTGGAGACTAACATAGAAACAAACATTAAAAAGTGAACAAGTATAAAGCCTGCTTGTTTATGCACAGCCATGTACCTAAAGAAACAAAGAAATACATTAAAGAAATTTTTTTTTAAAAAAACAACCTTCACTGAAATAAAGGGAGGATAATAGCAACATTAAAGGGGAGAAACAACTAAAATCACTCAACATGTGGGGAATGATTAAGCAAACTATGTCTTTACAAGGGTAAACGGTGTACAATGGTGTATGCTGCTTGAGTATTAAGTGAAATGTGTATACTGTGCAGAGTTTTAGAGAAGTTTGAAGTAAATAAGTTTCTGTGAGAATAATATGACACAGATTACAAGCTGATCTCAGCAGGTCAGTGGTGAGTCATCTGGTCTGCTCAAGGACCAATTAAGAAAAAATTAAAGTATTTATAAACTTTATTTTTAATTAATTTCTATGGAACTTTAGTATCTATGTGCAATATCACTTAAATAGCCTTTTAATATTTCTTATTTTCTAAACAACTTGTTTTCTCCTTCCTTTTTTCCTTCCTCTCTTCCCTAAATTCCATACACTTTTTAACTAGCATGCGGTGTCATCTCTTATTTGTAATATTACCCTTCAAACACATTTTGAGGAGTGAATCTGGGACGTACCTACTTCAGAGAGAGATCTGAAGGATTCAGGAAAGCAGAGGTTAGAGGACCCCACTATTCACCCACAGACTTGAAAAAGGAGAAAGCAGCCTGAGGGATTCTGAGTTACTAAGGGTAAAACAATAAACTTAACTTCCACGGCTGAAAGTCTTTTTTAAAGGAAGAGACTATTGCGGCATTGCTAGCAAGAAAAAAAACCAGGTCCTGGATATGAAGTCTCAACCACCAGCCGCAGTGCCAGATGGGGAAGGCAACATATCCACTGTCTTGGGATTGATGGGTTTTTCTTATACAGCAAGTAGAGGCAAGACAGATGTAAGTCGTTTTGAAAACATTAACATTGGCTGTAGATAAAGGGGGCGGGGAAAGGTGAAGTGGGAAGAGTTCCAGGATAGATGCAGAGTCCATAAGGAAGAAGAGTTTGTTCCTGTGGATTGGTTGTGAACAACACTCTGGAAAGCTCCTGTGTAAACAAGAAGCAGAAGTTCCTTGGGTCCTATGGTACCTGGCTATTCTCTCTATTAGAAAATCAGGGAATAGTCACCTGGAAGTTAATTCCAAGTTCTAACATACACTCAGGAATGTGAGCAGTCTTGATAGCTGACATCCAGTTATTAACAGGCTATTCTGTCTCTTTCTCTCACTTGCCAGGCTGCTATAATTTAATTTAGAACATCTCAGAAATTTTCTCTTGTCACTAGAGAAGAATAAGAACATAAGAAGTCTCCATTTGTGGGGAGGAGATCATCCCCAAGCACCAGGGAATGAAGCAGTGGGTGGAGGGCGTAGGAGGTAAGTAGGTACAAATCCCTCTGTAAATTACTGTCCTCCATTGGCCACTCCAATTGTCTTCATCTTAATGTGAAAAGAACAGTGACATCTTTTAGAAGCATAGGAGGAGCAGCTGGAGAAGTGAGTGAGTTGTCAGCACTCAGGACAGAGGGACAGTGAGCAGAGAAGGGTAGGGACCAGCCTTCCTCATTTTCCCCATCACCACCTGAACATGAGTACTCAGAAGTGTTTGAGAAAAAGCAGATTATTCTCACTTAAAACAAGGGAAGCATCTGTTGGGCTTTCACAAATGATTGGTGTCTGGTGACAATTTTCCAGATACACCTTCCTGAGGCTCAACACTGGTCACCATGCCAGACTTCTCATGTAACTGGCCTGTTCATGGACACTCCTGCCCACCAGCTTTTACAGTTTTTCCAGGTCCTGGTTGAACTGAAAATATTAAATTAAAAGAAGATATTAATATATATGTTAACATCTCCCACAAAATGTAAATGAATGAATTCAGATAGGAAACCACCTTCAATAAGCCACAAACAGTATTGTAACCCAGTCAGTATTACTGGGAAATGAAATTTGCAATGATGCAGACCAAAGTCAACCCAACCCTGTTTAATTTCTTAGACCATCAGTACGTAGATTGATTGTCCTGGCTAGGCATGTAAATTTCACTAGAATTGCTTAGAGTAATACTATGGAGTTTAGATTTTTTTTTTCTTAAAAATGGTTATGTTTAATATTTTTTGTACTTCAATATTGTTATCAACTAGAGAATTTATTTTAGATGTTGGAAGCAATTATCATATTTTCAGGGATTTCTTTTAATTATTTACACATTCATTCAGCCAATAGTGGATGCTGACTATGTGCTTGAGACACTGGACATGGGACTAAATGAAATAGAGGACACCTGCTGGCATGAAGCCTACGATGGAAACAGGCAAACAAATAAGCAAGCAACTATAATATGCTGTTGAATGTCTGAAGCTGAGTGTATTTGCTTCATTTTTCTTACTCTTTTGATTAAGAAAATAAATATAAATTCCAGAGTTAGCAAACCTTGAATATAAGATGGCTAGAATTTGAACCTAGTCAACCAGGAGGTGTGTGAGTGTGTGTGTGTGCGTGCGTGTGTGTGTATGTGTGTGAGAGACAGCGAGACAGAGACAGAGACAGAGAGAGTTCTTTATTCTGTCTGATTTCCCCAGACTGCCCTAGGCTCTGAAGAGCCTAATTCTATTCCCTAATTCCAAATATCTCTCAGGAGATATAAGTATAGTAAGTCCTCACAATGTCCAAAACAGTTTCCGGAAACTGAAACTTTAAGCAAATGATGAATAACAAAACCAAGTTTATTCCAATTCAGGGTTGTATGTGGCTGGAACCCACCCAGGACAGAACATCCTTCTATCACAGGCCTACTTATACCCACACCCCCAAACTTGCTCAGACTGGGACAATTCAGATACTTAATGTGCATATCTTTGGGATGTGGGAGGAAACTAGATGTCCCCGGAGAAAACCCACACAGATATGGGGAAAATGTGCAAACTGCACACAGACAGTAGCCTAGCTGGAAATCAATTTTTTATCATCAAAGTTAAAACAACTTTGAACAAACCAACATTATTTGAAAATTTACTGTACCTAATTTAATCATTAACTGAGTTGCCTTAAGGTTTAATTACATTGGAAGTCTTGGAAATTTTGTTTCCATTGTTGTTATTCATTGACTTGCTTAGTTGATTTACCTATATGACAGAACCTATGATAAATCATCTATAATCCAGTCCTTAGCACAGCACATACCCTATACTCTGAAAATATAATATTTGAGTGAGTGGATGAGAGAGTTAGTATCAGCACAACAGATAATATTAAGTGTGGTAGGGAAGAAAGAGCACTTTGGCATCAGACAAAACTAAGTTTAAATCTAGGCTCCTTCATCCCTAGTTTGTGTGAATTTAAGGAAATTTCTGAATCTCTTCGACCTACAGTATCATACTTTGTCAAATGTGGATATAAAAAGGCTGCTGCATTTGGGGGGAGGATTAATTTAGATTTGTGTGATTGTGCGCTAATGGCAAACCTAGATGACTAACCATCCCAGTTTGCATGGGTCTGTCCAGGTTGTAACACTGAAGGTCCTGCATCCCGGGAAACATCCAGACAAACAGCACCAGTTGGTAACCTTATTCCTTTCCCTAAAACTGTTTCTGGGCTACTACTATCCCTTAAAAAGGAAGTGGTAAATTCTAAACAACCTCATTTCCTTCCTCAGCTTTTCATTTCTGAATGTGGAAAGACTCTAGACTTAGAAAACAGCATCAATATTTTACACATGGCTATAACACCCAAATTACCTATTGTCTCTCACCACCTTACACTCAGTTCATATGGAAGTCTTAAACATGCAAATTGTAACTTCAGCTAAGTAACAAACTGCTTCACTGAACGACATACCAGGTTTTTAAAAAGAAACAGGGAATAGAAAAAGATTACTTAAGTTTCCCAGCCTCCTAGTGAGGCCAACTTTCCTGCTTTTGGTCTTTTGGTGGTTCACAATCTATTCTAACTTTCTAACTCACTCTCTCTCTCTGTCTCTGTCTCTGTCTCTCTGTCTCTCTCTCATCTCTGTCTCTAGCTCTAGCTCTCTTCCCCCCCCTTTCATTTCTGATTCCCCCCACAGACATACATCTTGAATGTTATATTTTTCTACTGAAATGAATCTTTTCTTTAGAACAAACCCATTATAGCTCTAGCAAAGGGAATTTTAAGGGAGAATCCTTTCTTGGGTAAACATTTCTGGGAAGTTTGACCTTCCTCCAAATTTTTAGTCTTTTAGTCCACATGCAGCACTCAAGTTTCAGCCTATGGAACCTCTCTCTTAGTTTTACTATCACTGGTTTTCAAAACTAGTGTGCCAAGATTATCCAGTGGTAGCTATGGAGAGGCTTAAGATGGAGGGACTCTGGCTTTATTTCTCCTAAATGGAGGAAGGAAAATTAAGCTTTACTTTCAGAAATTATGAAGAGAAAGATTGGTAGATTTGAACACATAAAAATTAACACCTACTTTATGGAGGAATTATTATAAACTCAGTTTTTAAAAATTGTAATCTAGAAGAATATTTAGCATAATTGTAATTCAGTTAATGATATTAACATATAAATTTTATATATTAAAAAAAGGAAAAAACTAGGATCTCAGAAAAAATGAGCAGACACTCCCACTAAGATCAGGTATAAGGTAAAGATATCTCCTCTTGCCAATTCCTTTTTAAAATGGAATTGGAAGTCCTTGGTAATGCAATAAAACAAGAAAAGGAAATAAAAACGTATACAGATTAAGAAGAAAGACATAAAACTGTCTTTGGTGGTAGGTGACATGATTGTCTATGTAGAAAAGCTTGAAGAATTGACAATATAAAACCTGAAACCAGTAACTGATGATAGCAAGGTTGAAGGATACAAGGTTAATATAAAAAAGTCAATCACTTTCCTAAATATGAGGTCTGTCTGGACAATATCCAGCCATTATTAATATAACAAGAATGGTTTGTGCAACATCAGTGTAAGCTCGCAGCCAAGGAGAGTGGACTGGAATGCACCTGCGTGAACAATGATCACTTCACTGGACTAATCAATGGGGGTGGTAGACACCGTTGAGTGAGCATATGTACTGTGCTGCCATCACATTCAAAATGACTGAACAAGTAGAGCAACGAGTCTGCATCAAATCTTCTGTTCACCTTGAACATTCCTCCATAGGAACTATTTGGATGATCCAGAAGGCTGCAGCTATGGGCAACTGGTGATTGGCAGTCTCATCATGACAACATGCCTGCTCATGCATCACATCTCATGCAGAGTTTTTGTCAAAACATCAAATTACCCAGGTGACTCAGCTCCCCTACAGCCCAGATATAGTATCCTGCAACTTCTGCCTTTTCCCAAAACTAAAATCAGCTTTGAAAGGGAAGAGATTTCAGACCATCAGTGAGATTCAGGAAAATACGATGGGGCAGCTAATGATGATTGGGAGAACTGTGTGAGATCCCAAAGTGCCTACATTGAAGGAAACTGAGGCATCATTGTCCTATCTACAATGTTTCTTGTATTTTCTATTTTCAATAAGTGTCTCTATTTTTTATATTACATGGCAGGATACCTTCTGGACAGACCTCATATTAACAAGTGGAATCTGAAATTAACAATACAATACCATTTACATTATCACCACCCAAAATGAAATACTTAGGTATAAATATCACAAAGCAAGTAAGATCTATATGAAGGAATCTACAAAACTGATGAACAAAATCAAAGAACCAGAAAAATAAAGAGATATTTCATGTTCATGAATAGGAAGACTATACATTGTCAAGATGTCAGTTCTTTTGAACCAGATCTATAGATTCAACACAATTCCAATCAAAATCCAAGCAAATTATTGTGTGGATATTGTCAAACTGGTTCTCAAGTTTATATGTAGAAGCAAAAGACCGAGAATAACCAACACAATGGTGAAGGAGAATAACAAATACCAAGGAGCATCATCGCTGGATTGTACTACTCATACCTGTTAGAACGGCCAAAATCAGGTACACTAATAATACCAAATGTTGGTGAGGATATGGAACAATAAGAACTCTTAATTCATTGCTGATGAGAATGCAAAATGGTACAGCTACTTTGTGAAAGAAAGTTTAGGAGTTTCTTACAAAACTAAACATGCTCTTACCATGTGATCCATAATCATGCTTTATAGTATTTACCCAAAGGAGCTGAAAACTTATGTTCACACAATAACTTGCACATGGATGTTTATAGCAGCTGTATTTAAAATTGCTAAAACTTAAAATAATACTGAATGTCAACTATAATTGAAATACTTTTAAAAATAATAATAACTGCAAAAAACTTGGAAGCAATCAAGATTTCCTTCTGTAGGTAAATACATAAATAAACTGTAGTACATCCAGACAATGAAATATTATCTTGTACTAGAAAGAAATGAGTTCTTAGATAGGGACTTCTGGCCAGATGGAGACATAGGTACTACTTCATCTCCCTCCACAACCATAAAAAGGAATACAACTACCTCAACAAAAAAGACAACCAGAACTACCAGAAAATCACTGCATGGAAGTCCAGCAAACAAAGATATAAATAAGTAATACTCATCCAGACAGGTAGGAGGGGTGGACACAGGACGGAGAGGACACAGTGTGGCAGCAGTGGCAGCAATGGTGGTAGCAGTGGCTGTGGCTGGCTGGCAGAAAGTACAGTCAGACATTCTAAAGGTTGGGAGGGACACCTGGGCAACACTCCCAGCACCAGACCAGACCACACAGCTTATGGTTCCAGCACTGGGGAAAACAAAGCCTCATTGATTCTAGCTGTGAAAACCAGTAGGGGTGGGGCAGTGGAAGAAAGAGCTGGTCTCTCAGCAGAGTCTGTTTGTTTAGAAGCACCCCACAGTCCTAGAACACCCACAAACTCACCCACTCTGGGAACCACAACCAGGGTAACAACTAGAGGGGCACCGGTACCATATGGGAAGTGGGAGAAGTGTGTGGAAAAGGAGCAAATGCTGAACAAACAGCATAGTTCCCTCTCAGACCCCTCCCTCACATACAGCGCCACAACATGGTGAAAGGGGTTGCCCTGCACTGATGAATGAGGCTCCACCCCTTACAACATAACAGGTGCAACAGCTCTACATAAGATACAGAGGCAAACACAGGAGTCTCTCAAGTTGGGGAGACAGAGAAATATGGCACAAAAGAGGGAGCAGATCAAGTTTCCAGTGGGAGAACCAAGAGACAAGGAGATAGTCAACCTAACATATGAAGAGTTCAAAACGCTGGTGATAACGATGCTCACAGACTTGACAGACATGATTGAGTATGGCAAATGCATGAGGGAAGACGTGAAGGCTATGCTAAATGAAATGAAGGAAAATCCACAAGAAACCGATGGTGAAGGGGAAAAAGCCGAGGTTCAGATCAACGATTTGGAACACAAGGAAGAAATAAACATTCAACAAGTACAGAATGAGGGTACAAGAATTGAAAAAAAAAACAACGAGATGCTTAGGGACCTCTAGGACAACTTAAACGTACCAACACCTGAATCGTAGGGGTGCCAGAAGCAGAAGAGAAAGAACAAGAAATTGAAAACTTATGTGAAAAAATAATGAAGGAAAACTTCCCAAATTTGGTGAAGGAAATAGACATACAAGTCCAGGAAGCACAGAGAGTCCCAAACAAGCTAGACCCAAAGAGGACCACACCACGACACATCATAATTAAAATGCCAAAGGTTCAAGATGAAGAGAGAATCTTAAAAGCAGCAAGAGGAAAACAGAGTTACCTACAAAGGAGTACCTATAAGACTATCAGCTGATTTCTCAAAAAAAAAAAAAAAAACAAACTCTGCAGGCAAGAAGAACTGACAAGAAGTATTCAAAGTTATGAAAAGCAAGGACCTACAACCAAGCTTACTCAATCTAGCAAAGTTATCATTTAGAATGGAAGGGCAGATAAAGTGCTTCCCAGAGAAGGTAAAGCTAAAGGAGTTTATCATCACCAAGCCATTGTTATATAAAATGCACAGGGGAACTATTTTTAACATAATTTCTGTTGAGTTCAAATTTTCAGCTGTTTTAGACTTAAATAGGCATGCTGATTTTAAAAAATGCAGTTAGTTTTCTTCTGTCACATCAAGTTTTTCTCTACAGCTTATCTTAATGTGACCACTCTAGGCTGGATTGGGCCTGGATCGAGGGAAGCACTAGTGCTCTCCTATTGGCTGAGAGCAAACCTCCCTCTAGTGGGGAGGGGTGAGGGACGACCTTGGAGACCAGCAACAGGTTCATACTTGTCTAGGCTATTCAGTTACACATGAGACAGTGTGGTGAGAGGTTGTGTGCCACTTTACAGAGTGAATTGTATTTCGTAGTAGTCTGAGTTCTTGTCTGTGTACAAGGAGTTAGCAGAATTTATTTTTTTATTTCCATATGTACTTATTTCCTTTCCTTCAGATCTTGTCTGCTTCTGCTATTTCTTGTCATAAGTGCCTAAACAACCCTGCTTTGTTTTGCTATATCTGTGGCCATTTCACCATTCCCAGTCAAAGGACAAACATCAGTGTATTTGTCAGGCAAGCCTATTTTGCATATTTTAAAGTAAAACTTGGTGATCATGATAAGTCTAGGACTCTTCACAAGGTGTGCAAGCAGTGTGTCGAGTTTACAGATGTGGACAAAGGGAACACGTGATAAATTGCCATTTTGTATACCTATGGTTTGGCAAGAGCCCAGAGATCATTCAAGTGACTGTTACTTTTGTATAGTGAAAATGTCAGGATGTAACAAGAAAAATAAATGTAAAATAGAATATTCTAGTCCACCATCAGCTATACACCAAGTGCCTCATTCAGCTGAAATCCCAGTGCCAGTTTTCACTGAACTACCCTCTTTCGAAAAACAGGAGTATGGTGAAGAACTAAGTGACAGCAACAATGAAGATTTTGAAATTGAAGACGACTCACTTCATAAGGGATTTGATCAACGAGTTGAATGATTTGGCATGAGATTTGGGACTATCCAAAAAGGCTTCAGAACTCCTAGCATCAAGATTGCACAAGAAAAGCTTACTTGAAAAAGGAACAAAGGTATCCTACTTTTGATCAAGAGAAAGTGCATTTCTGCAGTACTTTTGAAGTGATGGTGGCTTTGGGTATTGCCATAACATACGTGGTTTAATGGAGGAATTGAGAATTCCAATCTAGAACACAACTGAATGGCGACTGTTCATCGATAGCTCAAAGCAGAGCTTGGAGTGTGTCCTCCTCCACGATGGCAGTTTATTTAGTGCAGCCCCAACTGGCCATTCAGTTTGTTTTTGTGAAGAATGTGAAGACATAAAGAGAGTCATTGATCTGTTGCAATATCACAAGCATAGTTGGATCATTTGTGTTGATCTTAAAATGGTCTGCTTTCTTCTTGGTCAGCAATCTGGATACACCAAGTATTCCTGTTTTCTGTGTATGTGGGACAGCAGAGCTCGTGAGAAGCATTGGGTGGAGTCGAATTGACCTCCAAGATCTGACCTCAAACCTGGTGACCCAAACATTCTACATGAGCCATTTATTGACAGAAAGAATATTATATTCCTAACTCTACACATTAAATTCGGTGTTATGAAGCAGTATGTTAAAGCTTTGCCAACTGAAGGAAACTGTTTCAAGTATCTCATTTTGGCATTTCCTAGCCTGTCATTTGAAAAGATAAAATACCTTAATATGTATGTTTCATAGCAGAACTTTACTACTTGTACACAGTTTGACTTACAGTAACAATATATAGCCTTTATAGAAATAAAATAACTCTAAATAAACAGTATATTCAGGTAACTTTTTCTTTACCTTCCTTTGTATGTACATTTTATATGATTTTTGGGACAAAGGTAGGGTATCCTGTACTTTAAAAAGTACTGAGGTTATTTTTAGATTCAGATGCTAAAAGTTAGTAAAAAACAAGTGTCAGGTCTAATTTGATGAAGACTGTGTTCTCCAGTGATGTTAAAGGGACTTGTTGAAGAAAAAGAAGATCAAAACTATGAACATTAAAATGACAACAAACTCACAACTGTCAACAACAGAACCTAAAAAAAAAACAAAAAAAATTAAATTAAAAAAACTAAGCAAACAACCAGAATAAGAACAGAATCATAGGTATGGAGATCATTTGGAGGGTCACGTCCTGGGATGGGGAAGGGAGAGAAATGGGGATATAGTGCAGGGATTAAGAAGCATAATTGGTAGGTACATAATAGACAGGGGTATATTAAGAATAGTATAGGAAAGGGTGAAGCCAAAGAACTTACATGCACGACCCACGGGCATGAACTAAGGCAGGTGGGATTGCTGGAGGGAAGGGGGGTACTGGGCAGAGGGGAACAAAGGGGAAAAAAATGGGACTACTGTAACAGCATAATCAATAAAATATACTTAACAAAATAAATGAGCTATTAAGCCATGAAAGACATAGAAGAACCTTAAATGCACATTACTAATTGTTAGTAGCCGATCTGAAAAGGCACAGATTTTATGATTCCAGCTATATAACCTTCTAGAAAAGGCAAAACTATGGGAACTATAAAAAGACAATGGCTGCCAGGGGTAAGGAATCAGAGAGAAGGATGAATAGGTGAACCACAGAAGATTTTTAGGGCAGTTATGATACTAAAATGATGTCTGCATGTCATTATACATTTGTCCAAATCCATAGAACATACAACATAAAGACTGAGCCCTAACGTAAGTTATGGAATTTGGGTGATTCTGATATGTTACTATAGGTTATCAGCTGTTACAAATGTGCCCTCTGGAGAGGGACTTTTATAATGGAGGAAGCTATGCATGTGTGGGGAGAGGGGGTATATGGGAAATCTCTGTATCTTGGTGAATCTCTAAAATTTGCTGTGAATCTAAAGTGGTTCTAGAAAAATTAAGTTTTTTAAAAAAATGAATAGACACAATCAAGCATTTCACAAGTAGGAAACCAATCTATGAGAGAGTAACAGTTTCACAAGTAAGTAAAAATACAGGTTAGAACATCAAGAAACAATTTCCACTTATCAAATTAACAAAGTCCTAAAACCTAACGTGGCATGCTGTCATGAGTAGGGTAGAAACAGGGATGCTCAGGCTGGTCATAAGTGTGTTATAGCCTAAAAGCCTTCTGTCAGGGGTGCTTTCACACGTCTTTTCTCTGATGCAATATTTGTTTATTTTCTTTTTTACTCTCCATGAGCAAATGTATCCTCTCACCAACCTTATTTTTAGGTTCTGGTGAAAGGGGGGATAAAGAATCTGAAAGCTCTCTGCTTATTGCCAAATGTATTTTTTTCATATAGAGGGTAAGGGGGGGAAGAAAAGGAATCTAGAAGGCTGAGGTCTAAATAACTGGTGATATGCTCCTCTTTTGAATATGAAATCTTGGAAGGGAGAATGACTTTTAATAATGAGAGCAAACACTGAGTGTTAATTGCTAGCTAGGTATTGGGTACCACCCTGCCAAGTAGCCTATATCAATTATGTCTTCCTAACCTAAAAGAAGGTGCCATTGTTCTTGAAACTGAGGCATAGAGGTCTCTATAAAGGTTTGTCTTTATGGGTCACAGCCAGGATTGAAGCCCAGACACTGTAACTGTTCAGTGAGCAATTTAACTACCATGCAGTGTGATTAACATTATTTGGTTTTTAGTTTGAGGCGTTGAAAAGAATATTCAGAAATGATGAATGGAAATGATGAGTGGGAAATTAAATGTCAGAACTAGATGTAAAGAATCAGGACTTAGCTGCAAAGTTGAGAGAGTCAGTACTGGATGGCGTAATTTGTACAGATCCTATTCCTCCTTAGGCATCCAGCACCATATTCTGATATTTTGGTGTTCTACATGGGGCCGATAAGTCTCTCCCAATGAGCAAAAGTAATAAATATTTGTGCAACATATGAGATCATGTCTATGAAATGCAACATTTTTACTCAACTGCATTATTTTTAATGCCCTAGAGTTCTTATGTGACAACAATACTTGTGATGCTTAATTTTAGGTATCAACTTAGCTAGGCCATAGTACCCAGGTATTTGGTCAAACATTATTCTAGATGTTTATGTGAAAGTATTTTTAGATGAGATTAACATTTAAATGAGTAGATTTTGACTTCCAGTAAAGATGGAGGTGTAGATAAACATGGCTTGCATCCTTGAACAACCACAGCAAAAAATATAACTAAATTACAAAACAGTATTCACCCAGAATCATCAGAAAACTGAGCTGTATGGAAGTCTGACAAACAAGGAATTAAAGAAGTCACATTCATCCAGATGAGTAGGAGGGGCAGAGATGCAGAGATGCTGAATGGGGGTCCCACGCACACGTGTTGTGGATAAAAATTGGGAGGGATACCTCAGGAACAAGGGATCCCAGCCCCACATCAGACCACCCAGCCCAGGGTTCCAGCACCAGGAAGGTAAGTCCCCACAATTTCTGTCTGTAAAAACCAGTAGGGGTTGGGGCAGCAAAAAACAAACAAACAAACAAGCAGTGGGATTCTCAGGAGTCTCCTCTGAAAAGGCCCAAATGGTCTTAGAACTCAGGCAGACTCACTCCCTCTGGGCTCCAGCACTGGGGCAGCAGCTGGAAGGGCACTGGTGCCATACAGGGAGAAACTTAAGTACCTGGCATTAGGATGAGTGCCAGGGGACAGCTCCCTCCTGGACAAAACTCTAGAAGGCAGGCAGCAACCATTGTCCCTTTTCTGAGCCCTCCTGCCCACAGTCACAGAATGGCAACACCATATCTGAGACGCAATCAACCTGATTCATACAGGTTGCCCTGACTAGGTGATTACCTAAGGCTCCACCCCATTCAACTTACAGGTGCGCTTTTCTAAACAGGCCACACTACTAAGATAGGGAGTAAAAGCAGCTCTACCTAATACATTGAAACAAACATAGGGAGGCTGCCAAATTTAGGAGGCAAAGAAATATGGCCCAAATGAAAGAACAGATCAAAACTCCAGAAAAAAACCTAAACAAAATGGAGATAAGTAACCTATCAGATGCACAGTTCAAAACACTGGTTATTAGGATGCTCCGGAAACTCATTGGCTACTTGAGCAACATAAAAAAGACCCAGGCATAAATGAAGGTTATATGGAGTGAAATAAGGGAAAATTTACAGGGCTTCAACAGTGGAGTGGATGAAGCCAAGAATCAAATCAATGATTTGGAACATAAGGAAGAAATAAACAGTCAACCAGTACAGAATGAAGAAGCAAGAATTTTTAAAAACGAGAAGAGGCTTAGGAACCTCAAATGTACCAACATTGAATTATAGGGGTGCCAGAAGCAGAAGAGAAAAAGCAAAAAATTGAAACTTATTTGAAAAATAGTGAAAGAAAACTTCCTTAATTTGGTGAAGGAAATAGACATACAAATCCAGGAAGCACAGAGAGTCCCAAACAAGATGGTTAAAAGGAGGACCACACAAAGACGCATCATAATTAAAATGCCAAAGTTAAAGAAAAAGAGAGAATCTTAAAAGGAGCAAGAGGCCCTGGCTGGTGTGGCTCAGTGGATTGAGCACCTGCCTGCAAACCAAAGGGTCGCTAACTCAGTAACCGGCCAGGGCACATGCCTGGGTTGCCCAGGATGGGGATGTGATGTATCTCTCACACGGCTGTTTCTCTCTCTCTCTTTCTCCTTCCCTTACCCTCTCTTTAAAAATAAATTGAAAAAATATTTTCTTAAAAAGCAACAAGAGAAGAAAGTTACCTATAAAGGAGTTCCCATAAGACTGCCAGCTGATTTCTCAAAAGAAATTTTGCAGGCAAGAAGGAACTAGAAAGAAGTGTTTAAACTGATGAAAAGCCAGGACCTACAACCTCAAATACTCTATCCAGCAAAGCTATAATTTAGAATGGAAGGGCTTCCCAACAAGGTAAAGCTAAAGGAGTTCATCATCAGCAAGTCATTATTATATGAAATGTTAAAGGGACTTATTTAAGAAAAAGATCAAAACTATGAACAATAAAATTTCAATAAATACATATTTATCAACAATGGAATCTAAAAAAACAAATGAAGCAAACAAACAAAACAGAAACAGAATAATAAATATGGAGATCATTTGAAGGGTTCTCAGTGGGAATGGGGAAGGAGGAGAATGGAGAAAAGATGCAGGGATTAAGAAGCACAAATTAGTAGGTCCAGAATAAACAGAGAGATGTTAAGAACAGTAGAGGAAATGCAGAAGCCAAAGAACTTATATGCATGACCCATGAACATGAACTAAAGAGTGGGACTGCTGGAGAGTATGGGAGGTACTGGGTGGAAGGGGGAAAAGGGGGAAAAATTGGGACAACTGTAATAGCATCATCAATAAAAAATATTTTTAAAAAATCACTAGGTTTTGAGTAAAGTCAATTAACCTTCATAATATGGGTGGGCCTCACCGAATCAGATGAGACTTTAATAGAAAAAGATTGAGGAAGAGAGAATTTTGCTAGCAGCCAGCTTTCAGACTTGAACCCTAACTCTTCCCTGAGACTCCTGTCTACTGGTCTACCCAGCAATTTTGGGACTTAGAAGTCCCCATAATCATATAAATTAATTTAAAAAATAAATCTTTCCATAATATATATACACATCCCACTGGTTCTGAGTCTCTTGAGAGCCTTAACACAATACTCAGATAACTTTTTCCTTGTCCTGAATCCACCACTCCTTGTGCTTATACTGGTCCTGATTCTGTTCCTCCAAATATTAATCAGGCACCCACTGTGTGACTGACATGAGTCCAGGAGCTAGAGGTGCAAAATGTCAATGAGAAGACCCTGGCAATAGGAAGCCTACACTGAGTTTACCTCTGTCTGTGACCCTTTGAAGAAATAGACTGTTCCTCCAAATCCCTGTCTATGGCCACAAAGTGACTATTCATGACTATAAATGTGGATTTGGGCCACATTAATGTTGTGAAGAAAGGGCAATAATCATTAAAAAAATAAAAGATGGAGATAATAGACCCAGGTCCAAAGCAGAAAAGACATCATTTATAAGGTTAGAGAGAGGGAGTTGGTGGAGAAGCAGAGCTTGTCGTTCAGAATCAAATAGCAATACTACTGCTTGGGGGTGTGCAACCAGGGAGGAAAGGCACCGTTTGGGGAAGGTTTGATTGACCACTTCATCAGGATGTCCAGAACCTTCTCTGGACTGCAATATCTAGTCTGACTCAGGACAAAATCTAGACAAGTGAAATGAAAAAGGCATTGTTTCCTCACTGTCCAAGGAAATTGAGAGAGAAGGCTGAAGCTCAAACCAGGAACAGAAAACTGTTGTATCTAGAAAATGAAAGAGAGAAACAATATAAAAGTCTGGTGTGCTAAACCAGCCTCAGTTGGCCAGAAGAACAAGAGTGTATGCTTACAACTTAGCTGCACAGACACAGCTGCTGTCCCAGGGCGCAGAGTAGATATTCAGTAAGTATTGTATCGTAACAGCAGCCGTCCGTCTTGAGAGACGATGGTGTAGCTTCTTAAGAGTCTATCTGCACCGCCGAGAATGGCTGTGCAGTCCGACTCGGGAGTGACACGGTATCTGTCTCCTCCCGTGTTGAATCGACATCTTGCGATGACGCTGGAGTGTCCTCTCCAGTGAAGCTGAAGCTACAGAGCCTGGGCAGGGTGATATGGAGGGTCTGCTGTTGCCCATGCAGCAGAACCCCCCTCTCTTTGCAGCTGAAGGGTCCAAGGGAAAGACGGAGTCAATACAGCTTGGCTTCAGGTGCGCCGCAGGAGTTGCCGGTGTTGACTACAACGTCAAACCGCCTTAGGGACTCCGGCTCCGGATTTTCTGTCGGGGTTTACTCCCTTAGCCTTTCCCCTGAAGAGGTATGCCGCAAGGCAGCGGAGGTTTTTTGGAGTCAGAGTTTTCCTTCTCTGATGTGCCCTGACTGGAAGATCGAACCAGCGACACTTAGCTCGCAGGCCGATGCTCAATCCACTGAGCCAAACCAGCCAGGGGATATTCAGTTAAGTATTCGCAGGTAAAATGAACGAATAAACAAAGAAAATCCCTAGAAGATGCTGACAGCTGAATGAAGGGGAAAAACCAAAGGGAATTAAAAGAGAAGAGACTGGATACCAAGGAAGAGGTCTCTAGAGAAAACTTTGGTGATTTTGGCTGGGTAGTTACCACTTCTGTTTAGAAAAGATCTAATTTCCTCATCTAGTGCTGTCCTAAGACTTCCAATTCAGTGCGCCTCAACCAGTTCCAGTGCCTGAGACATATATCTGTCCCAAAGCTCAGATTCAATCCTGCCTTTCTAGACAATGCTCAGTTATTCTCAGTCAAGTTATACTAGCACTGGTGCTCTCCTTTTGCTCTTCTTTGAAAACACTTTTAAAATTATATGAGTAGTACTGGCTGCTGTGGCTCTGTTGCAGCATCAACCTGTAACCAAAAGGCTGCAAGTTCAATTCCTGATCAGAGTACATGCCTAGGTTGGAGGTTCGGTCCCTGATCCTGGTGCCTACGATCCCCGGTCCAGGCATGTACAGGAGGCAATCAACTGACGCTTTTCTCTTGCATTGATGTTTCTATCTCTCCCTTCCTCCCTTCCTTTCTCTCTCACTCTAAAAGCAATGAAAAAATGTTCTCAGGTGAGGATAAAAAATTATATAATATCTGGTTACTAATTGAAGATTAAGAAAAACTAGGATGGGGAAAATCGCATTTTTACCATTCAAAACACGCATACACACATGCACACAAAGAACTAACAGTAAGTTATTTCTGATCTCTTTTCTGTGTATAAAGTTGCATCTTGGAATAGTTATAATTATTCTACATACACAATTTTTTAAGTATATTTTATTGATTATGTTGTTGCTGTAGTCCCAATTTTTCCCCTTTGCTCCCCTCTTCCCAGTACCCACCTTCCCTCCAGCAATCCCACCCCCCTTAGTTCATGTCCATGGGTCGTGCACATAAGTTCTTTGGCTTCACCCTTTTCTATATTATTCTTAACATCCCACTGTCTATTTTGTACCAACCGATTATGCTTCTTAGTCCCTGTACCATTTCCCCATTTCTCCCCCTCCCCCCTCCCAACTGATAACCCTCCAAATGATCCCCATACCTAGGATTCTGTTCCTATTCTGGTTTGCTTAGTTGGATTTTGTTTTTATTTTTTTTATTGAATTAGATGAAATTTATGAAAAATAGTTTTGTTCAATGATACATAACGAAATATGCATTAATATCCTGTGCTGTCTAAAAATATGAAATATGTATACAAAAACTCGTCGTCGGTGGCAGCCGTCCGTCTCGAGAGACGATGGCGTAGCTTCTTGAGAGTCTATCTGCACCACCGAGAATGGCTGTGCAGTCCGACTTGGGAGTGACAATCCCTGCCGCACTTGTTACAGGTGAAGGCAGATGGCTGTTGTTGCTGCTGTTGACGCTGCTTCCACCTCGATCTTTTCTGGGCCGCCTCCTCGTTGCGCGCAGCCTCTGCGCGTGACGTACCTTGCCTGACCGCAAGCCTCCAGGCTAGGCGGTTGTCTGCTTGAACTTCCCATGTGTTGAGATTGATGGAGCATTGTGTCATGTCCTTTTTGCAGATGTCTTTAAACCGCAGTTTTGGGCGCCCTGTCATCCTCTGACCTTCTGCTAACTCGCTGTAGAGGAGGTCTTTGGGAATACGGCCTGCATCCATTCTTTTGACATGGCCAAGCCACCTGAGGCGTCTCTCACTAAGAACTGCATGCAAACTGCTCATGTTGGCTCGCTTCAGCACCTCGGTGTTGGGGACCTTATCCTGCCAGGCGACATGCAGGACGCGTCGCAGGCACCTCATGTGGAAGCTATTGAGTTTCCTTTCGTGCCTTGCGTAGGTGGTCCACGTCTCGCTGCCATAGAGGAGAGTGCTGAGTACGCAGGCTTGGTAGATGCGCAGTCTGGTTTTCTCAGTGAGGCTGGAATTGTTCCACGCTCGCCGGTTCAGTTTGGCCATAACTGTGGCTGCCCTGGCGATTCTCCGGTTGACCTCCAAGTCGACTGACAGAGAGCTCGAGATGGTGGACCCGAGGTAAGTGAAGTCGTTGACAACCTCCAGGGTGTATCTGTCGATGGTGATGCATGGGGGAGTCCCCGTGCCTTGAGCCATAACGTTCGTCTTCGTCAGGCTGACGGCTAGTCCGAACTCCTTGCATGCGTGGGAAAGGCAAGTGACTAGCTGCTGGAGTCCCTCTTCGGAGTGTGATGTCAAGGCTACGTCGTCGGCGAAGAGCATCTCACGGATGAGCACCTCTTTGACTTTGGTCTTGGCTCGTAGACGGGCCAGGTTGTAGAGCTTGCCATCGGATCTGGTGTGAATGAAGACACCCTCGCTGCAGTCCTTAAAGGCGTATTGGAGGAGCATGGAGAAGAAGATTCCGAACAGCGTAGGCGCGAGGACGCAGCCCTGCTTTACTCCGCTGCTGACTGGGAAGGCCTCAGAGGTTGCGCCGTTTATACAAAAACTATAATGCTGTATAGTAACATAGTAAATGATCTGTGAAGTCCTGCAGTAAACAACCAACATGTTTAA
This sequence comes from Furipterus horrens, assembly GCF_987537825.1. Taxonomy (NCBI): domain Eukaryota; kingdom Metazoa; phylum Chordata; class Mammalia; order Chiroptera; family Furipteridae; genus Furipterus; species Furipterus horrens. The sequence continues at coordinate 51,406,583 of NW_028327178.1, read as the reverse complement.
TTTTGTTTAGTCTAGAGTGTTCCATAAAACTCTTTTTAATAAACAACTACATCTTATTACTATTTGTCGTCGTCGGCAGCCGTCCGTCTCGAGAGACGATGGTGTAGCTTCTTAAGAGTCTATCTGCACCGCCGAGAATGGCTGTGCAGTCCGACTCGGGAGTGACACGGTATCTGTCTCCTCCCATGTTGAATCGACATCTTGCGATGACGCTGGAGTGTCCTCTCCAGTGAAGCTGAAGCTACAGAGCCTGGGCAGGGTGATATGGAGGGTCTGCTGTTGCCCATGCAGCAGACCCCCCCTCTCTTCGCAGCTGAAGGGTCCAAGGGAAAGACGGAGTCAATACAGCTTGGCTTCAGGTGCGCCGCAGGAGTTGCCGGTGTTGACTACAACGTCAAACCGCCTTAGGGACTCCGGCTCCGGATTTTCTGTCGGGGTTTACTCCCTTAGCCTTTCCCCAGAAGAGGTATGCCGCAAGGCAGCGGAGGTTTTTTGGAGTCAGAGTTTTCCTTCTCTGATGTGCCCTGACTGGAAGATCGAACCAGCGACACTTAGCTCGCAGGCCGACGCTCAATCCACTGAGCCAAACCAGCCAGGGTTCTGGAGAAAGATGCAGTCAGAGGAAATGATACATTTGTCACACTTGCTGAAATTTTATTACTATTACATTTGGAGAAATAAAGGTCTAAAAGCAGAAGGTAGAGTTAAAACATGGAATCAGAAGCCAGGCAATGAGAGGAGAAAAGTAGAACTTTGGCTTAGGCTCCTTTTGTTGCCATAGAAACCATTAGTTACGAACCATGGGCATGGACTTGCGGGGGGACTGCTGGGGGAGGGAGATGCTGGGCGGAGGGGAGCAAATGGGAGAAAACCGGAACCACTGCAACAATACAACCAATAAAGAAAAGCTGGAAAAAAAAAATAATAACTCCTCGTTTCCCCCTCCCTCAACCCTCGCCAAAAAAAAAAAAAAAAAAGAAACCATTAGCTTGCTGTGTAAGGGGTTGCGGTGGGGGAGGGAGGATAGTGGAAAGAGATCTGATGGGAATCTCAGCACTGCTGCTTACTAGTTATGTGACAGACAAGTTGCCGCATTTTCTAAGCCGAAATTTCCTCAACTATATAAGGGGAAGACACAGTTCCTATCCCTAAATTTACCATCTAATTGGAGGATGAGATAAGAAGATCTGTGGTTATGTAACAAGAATATGATTATTGCTTTAAGGGATATTCACAGTGGTTGGGGGCCAGGTTTAAAGGAGGTAGGAGCCAGCCAAGCGTGGACAATCTGGAAAGCTTGATGGAGGAGCTAGCATTTAGGTAGGTAGGTCTACACAAGTTAGTAAGACTGACATTTGAAGACGTAATAGTGGGGAGCACATTCTAGGCAGAACACTGAGCAAGAGCAAAGGTATGGATATGGCAAAGAAAAGACATTAGCAAGAAAAGGAATAGCAAATGGCCTTATTTCTTCAGAGACCATAGAGATTAACAGTCATTTTAACTTGGTAACTTGTGTGCTATACGGGACCCAGTGGTACAGATAGGTTTAGCAGTGCTAATGGTGGCTTTTGAGTAGACTAATGCATTTAATAAGTACTCTGACACCATTACCAAGTAAGTAACCTTGATTTGATTAAAATTTAGCTTTTTATGGATGTTTTTAAAAATTTGGTCACTGTACTAAGGTGCCTGTACACATAATATAATCTGGCACAGAGCCCCCACACAGGGGGATAGGGCCATTCTCATAAATATTTCAGGATTTCTAAATTAGTGTTGAGGGAAGACTCGAAAGATGAATATGATGTTAACAACAGTAAATAAAGTAGAACAGTTTTCTTTACTCCTAAACTCAGAAAGTGTACTGTGTTCAGGTGCAATGTGAGTCCGTGGAGGGAGATTTAGAGTGTGGCACTTCTCGAACTTTTTGGACCTCAGAACATTTTGTTTCCTCAATTAACATTAACATCACCCCAAATATGTTTTCTTCCAGTCATCAAAATCAGTGTTCTTAACATCGGTGGAGCTTTTTCAAAAGTAGATGCTATATCATCTTCCTCACCGATATTCCCTTTCTTTTTTTTTTAAGTATATTTTATTGATTACATTGCTACAACAGTTCCAATCTTCTCCCCCCCGCTCCCCTCCGCCCAGCACCCCCCCTCCCCAACAATCCCCTCTCCAAGTCCACGCCCATGGGTCGTACATACAAGCTCTCCCGCCTCACCCTTTCATATATTCTTCTTCTTCTTTTTTAAAAATAATTAATTAATTAGTTAAATATTTTAACAATAAAAAATAACAATCCCTCCCTCTCAGACTTAAGACCCTTTACAATCTTATAAAGGACAATGGACGAAGGTCTCGAGCTCCTCTAGCTGCTTCAAGCTGGACATGGTTGTCGTCCTACCTACACTTGGGTCCAGAAATCCCTAATAAGAGAGGGGGTGTGGAGGGGAGGGTAGCCTTCCCACAAGGGGAAGGATCGTGCAGACTCCAGGTTGGTTGGCTGTCTCTGGACAACGGCATGCTTGGTTTAACAGGCTGGCATCCTTGTTGTATTCTGGGGGCAACAGGGTTAAAGGACATCATTCAATCCGTAACCACTAGATGACAAAAGACAGGTATTAATTTTTCAATGTTCCACATTAGGGAAAATAAGGGCTTCTTTGGAGGAAGGTATGCCAGGTACATCTCACCTGTCCAAAACCCTTTTGCCCATTATTGTTTTTATTTTTTAGATTCAGCTGTCGATATTTGTGAGTTTGTTGTCATTTTAGTGATCATAGTTTTTATCTTTTTCTTAAGTAAGTCCCTTTGAAATTTTATATAATAATGGCTTGGTGATGATGAGCTCCTTTAACTTCACCTTGTCTGGGAAGCACTTCATCTGCCGTTCCATTCCAAATTATAGCTTTGCTGGATAGAGTAATCCTGGTTGCAGGTTGTCTTTCATCACATTGAATACCGCTTGCCAGTCCCTTCCTGCCTGCAAAGTGTCCTCTGAGAAATCAGCTGATAGTCCTATAGGCACCCCCCTATAGGCAACTCTCCTCCTCTCTCTTACTGCCCCCAGGACTCTGTCTTTATCTTTAAACTTTGGCATCTCAGTCATGATACGTCCTGCTGTGGTCTCCTCTGGGTCCAGCTCGCCCAGGACCCTCCTTGCTTCCTGGGCCTATATGTCCATCTCTTTCGCAAAATTTGGGAAGTTTTTCTCATTTTTTCCAATTCTTGCTTCCTCATTCTGCACTGGTTGAATGTTTTCTCTTCCTTATGTTCCAAATCATTGATTTGAACCCTGGTTTCCTTCCCTTCACCATTAGTTTTGTGCAGATTTTCCTTAGTTTCACTTAGCATAGCCTTCGCTTCTTCTCTTATGCGTTTGTCGTACTCAAGCATATCTGTCAAGCCTGTGAGCATCTTTATCACCAGTGTTTGGAATTCTGCATCTGTTAGGTTGGCTATCTCCACATCTGTTAATTTGGCTATCTCCTTGTCACTTAGTTCTCCCATTGGAACTTTGATCCATTTCCCCTTTTGGGCCATACTTCTCCGTTTTCTCATTCTGACAGGCTCCTGTGTTTGTTTGTCTCTGCCTCCCACGTAGAGCTGTCACTCTTGTTACATTGTAAGGGGCAGAGCCTTAGGGATTCATCAGTACAGGGTGACCCATTTCACCACGTTGTGGCGCTATATGTGGGGGAGGGGTCCGAGAGGGAACAATGCCACCTGCCCAGCACTCGCCCCTTTTCCAGGCACCTCTCCCACTTCCGCACTGGACTGGTGCCCCTCTAACTGTTTCCCTGGCTGTCGTTCCCAGAGTGGGTGGGTCTACAGATGTTCTAGGACCGTGGGGGCCCTTTAAACAAGCAGACTCTCCTGAGACTGGCAGTTTCTGCCTTCACTCCAACTCCCACTGGTCTGCACAGTCAGAAGCAATGATTTTCCCGGCTGTTGGAACTGTAAGCCGCAAGGTCAGGTGAGGAGCTGGGAACGCTCCCCAGGTGTCCCTCCTGACTTTTTAAAATGTGTGACTGCGCGTTCCGCCGGCCTGCCGCTGCCACCGCTGCTGCTGCTGCTGCTGCCACCACACTGCATCCTCTCTGCCCCAGCTCTGCCCCTCCTACCTGTCTGGATGAGTGTTTCTTCTTTATATCTTTGTTTGCTGGACTTCCATGTAGTTTGATATTCTGGAACTTCTGGTTGCTTCTAGTTTTGAGGTAGTTGTATTGCTTCTTAGTTGTGGAGGGAGATGCAACATGTCTGTCTATGTTCCATCTTGGCCGGAAGTTACATACACAATTTTTATCTTTCAATATTATATCCAAAGTATTTTACTGTGATATAACCTAAGTTTGTAAAAATGATGATACGTTTTTATTATAGTGAATACACAGTGTAAAACTGACCATTAGTGATATTTAGCATTATATATTCACAATATTGTGCAACTCTAACCACTATCTGTTTCCAGAACATTTTCATCACCTCAAAAGGAAACCTAAACCCATTAAGCAATTATTCCCCTCTCCCCCTCTCCCAACCCCTGGCACTCACTAATCTGCTTTCTGTCTCTATGGATTTGCTGACAACGGATATTTCATATAAATGGAATCACAATATGTGGTCTCTTATGACTGTCTTCTTGATTTAGTAAAATGTTTTTAAAGTCCATTCGTGTTGCAGCATGTATCAACACTTCATCCTTTTTTAGGTGATACTGTTTTAAATTCTACGTTTTGACTGAAAATCTTGTATGATTCCCATTGCCTATCCAAATAAAGTTTGAACTCTTTCACATGGTATTTACTATTCTACAAAATCCTGCCTGCCCATCTTACCTGCACATACCTACTCTACTTTCTTGCTTCTACACCTTCACCTAAGCCCCAACCTCTGTATCTTTAAATCCATGGTTCTCAAAGCATGTTCCCTGGATCAACAGTACCAACATCACAAATAAGTTTTCATTAATAGAGAGGAACATTCATGGTACAATAACTGCTTTAAAGCAAATCTATGATTAAAAAAAGAAACTAACCAAGCAAAACACATAAATGTCTTTCTAAAGAGTGACACTCCCTCAAGAAGAGCCTCAGAAAGGTCCTTTGGTAGGTGTTTCAAAAGAATGCATTGCTATCATAGGAGATGACAGCTTCATGCATGTTATTGCCCCCGAAGACCTTCCAGTGGAACAGAATGTGGAGGTAATATTGGAGGTTCTGACCCTGTGTAGGCCTAGGCTAATGTGTGTGTTTATGCCTTTGTTTTTAACAAGAAGATTTAAAAAGTAAAAAATTAAAATTAAAAAGTTTAAAATAGAAAATAATTGTATATAAAGAAAGAAAATATTATTGTATACCTGTACATTGTGTTTGTGCTTTAAGAATACTACAAAGGTGGATCTGGCTAGTGTAGCTCAGTGAATTGAGTGCTGGCCTGCAAACTAAAAGGTTACCGGTTAAATCCCTGGTCAGGGCCCATGACTGGGTTGCAGGCCAGGCCCCTGGTTGGGGGCACACGAGAGGCAACGATCAATGTTTTTCTCCCTCTCTTTCTCCCTCCCTTCCCTTCTCTCGAAATAAATAAATTTTCTTTTTTTAAAAGGAATACTACAAAGGTGATATGTATTCTTCCTATTGCACCACAGCAGGGGGCACACGTGTAAATTTATCCCACTATTGGTGATGCTAACTCAGTTAAGGTGTAACTATGAGATTTCCCATTGTAGTTAATGAGTAATTTGACACATAAGTGTTTCAAATTTACCTGCCCTGGACCTACAATCAGCTATTTTATTAAGGAGGCTTGGTTTTTTTAAAAATAGAAACTAGTATTTAGACACCAAGACTTTGGTGTTAGGTGTTTAAGTGTATTGGAAAGGGCATATAGGCCATTTAATTGGATTAAATTAAACAAACATGAATTCATACTAAACGATTACAGTTCTTTCTCACCTACTCTCATGATTTTTTATATTTCCTTTCTCCACAGTGAGGAACCTGATTTCCAACAACACATAGCATAACTACCCTGCATTATACAGAATATAGTTCTGAAATCACTATATCAATACAACTTTGAATAACAAAACCATGAAGTAAATTCAAGATTTCTTCAGTTTTTTTTTTTTCCTCATATACTACTAAGGGTATACAGTCAGAGCACTCAATTCAAAACCAAATTGAATTGTTTTTATTCTGTGTGGTTATGTAATCACTTGACATACTATTGGGTATCTGTTTATATTTAATTTTAGGTTAACTTTATTTTATTTTGTTTTGTGCTATTGACTGAATTGTGTCCTCCCAAAAGTCACATGTTGAAGGCCTAATCTCAATGTGACTGTACTTGGAGACAGGACCTAAGAAAAGGTCATAAGTTTAAATAGTCATAAAGGTGAGACCCTAATCTGATGGGATGAGTGTCCTTATAAGAAGAAACACCAGAGAGCTTGCTCTCTCACCCTCTGAGCACACACTGAGGAAAGGCTATGTGAGGATGCAGCAAGCAGGTGCCCTTCTGCAAGCCAGGAAGAGAGTCTTCACGAGGAACCAAATCAGCTGAACTCCAATCTGACTTCCAGCCTCCAGAACTGTGAGAATTAATTTCTGTTGTTTAAGCCACCCAGTCTATGGTATTTTGTTATGGTAGTCCCAGCTGACTAATACACTTTGCTTTGTTTTTTTACCTAAGGTTGATTTCTTATAGCAGTTTGGGATGTCTGCTTTTCTGGAAGAGCATGGTCCTAACCAGAGTGAATATATAAATAAATAATCATAAATAATATGCAAGTATATATGCACCAGATGTCTATGCATAAATTATAGTTATTAATACCTTCTAGGACTTTTGGAGCAAATCAGACAGTACGTAAGATAATTCTTTAGGGAAACCAAGACTAAATGAGAGGTTAACCTAAAATACTAGCTGCTCAGTAATAAAACCAGGATTGAAAGACACATTTTTTCTAGACCCAAATCTTGTGCTTTTAAATATGTTTCAAGGAATAATGAGTTAATAAGGACTGATAAGTTTCAGGGATTTTAATGATCCAGTGGAAAATGTATTAACTATACATTTATAAATAATAAAATATACTATATATGTATATGTATAGTTCTCATATGCATAAAGAAAAACAAACAGGTTGACTTGCATTTATCTGTGGAGAAAACTAAATGTATTGGGAATGATGGCCAATCCCTAACACCAAAACCCCTAAAAGGTATCTCATATCTTAGTCTCTCAACAATGTATCTTTGGAAAAATAACCCTCACCTTTAGAAGACAAAAAATTAATGAATCCAAGTCAGTCCAAGAAAGCTGAAGTTTGTTTCAATTTCCTTCATTTCAAATAGGTGGGAAAGAGCTGCTGTGATGAGCATGCCAACACCCACAGGAAAGAAAAGAGAGGTGGCACAAGGTCACAAATTTTACCATTGGGGAGCATGGTCAGGTGGCCATGAAAACTCTCAAAGGAGACAGCATTTATAATTCAGATGTCAAACCTGGATAACCTAGGTTGGACCCCTTTTATGGGGTCTGTTTTAGAAGAATAGACATGCCAACATTAATCCAAGAGACAGAGGGACTTAAAGTGTCCACGACTGCAGTTGTCCCCAAGACAAGATCACCACTGGCCTTGCCTAAATTTGGTAGCCAGGGCCAATATATTTCCCCCTTGTGGTTTAGGTGAAGCAAAGACCCCTGACTAATACATACATCACTCTGAACCCTCATAGTAGCTCGTGGAATAACTAGGAACATTTTGTGATGAAAAATTAAATTTCAGATACCTCAAGTAATTTATTTAAGATTAAATATTTAGTAAATGGTAGGCAGGATTTGAACCAAGGTCCTCTGAAGCTGAAGCACTTTTCACTAGATTACATCATTAAATAAGATATATATTCAACAAATCTATGAACAAAAAGTTTGTTCTAAATATATATATATATATATTATAATGTGTTTTTATCTCACTTCTCAATTATCATTAAAGGAAAAAGGAGGGCATCTATTGAGCACCTACCACAGGCTAAATGCTTTCAAATATGTGAAGTCATTATCCCTCCTATTAAAAGAGTGAACCACCCTCATTTTGTAGATGAGAATACTGAGGTTCAGAAAATGTAATGGGTAATTGTCCATAGTCACACTGTAAGTAGCAAAACTAGGGTACAATTTCTTCTGATGAAAATTCTGATATTCTCTATACTAAATCCTTCTTGCTAGTATAAAATTTGATTGTTTGACCCTAAGTCTACAAATCAAGACACTAATAGTCATCTAGTGACATCTATCCAGGGAGCAAAGAGAGCTTTGGAGAAACTAGCCAGCCCTGTGGAAAACTTTCCATGTTCAACTCCATTTCAGTGGTAGAAACTATCACAGCATTTCTAAACAATTAGAAATTGCTGAAAGCTATTCATGACTTTAATATTCATGAGCAATGGATTTTCAAAAACCAAAGTAAGCATCCAAGCAAATAAATCATTTTTTTAATGTTATAATTGTCTAGGCTAAAAAAGTTTACCTTGATAAGAATCAAGTAGAACACAGTTTGGAGGCCCAAGTGTTTTCTCTCATGACCTATTAAATATTCTAGACCATTTCCAAAATATTTTTATCTTTTCATTAAGTTTTCTTTGACAACAGAATTACTTTCCAAGTTAAAGCACTCACATTTAAAATGTGGGACAAGGTTTTATAAACAGGTTCCTTTGTTCTTATAATAGCCCATGGACTCACACTCTTTGGGACACTAAAGGTGTGGAAAAAGAGATTTACTTCTTCCTTTTGGAAGACTCCAAAAACTATTTATCTCACCTGTAAAATTTTTAGTGCATGCAGTAAAACTCACAAATCATAACGTGAACAGTGCAATGAATAATCACACATTGAGCACACTCATATAACACCCAGATCAGGAAATAGCAGAACTTTAGAATCATTCCTACCTAAGTCCTCCTCCAAGTCACTCACTCTCCAAAGGTAATGACTATCCCGACTTAATGCAATAGATAGATTTGTCTTGCTTTTGAATTTTGTATAAATAGAATCATAAACTCCTATGTCTCAATCTGTTGGCTATATATCTAATAGTGGAATTGCTAGGTCATAAAATCTGAATACATTCAGCTTTAGTTGATGCCACCAATCTATTTTCCAAATTGGTTACATGAAGTAGAGTATGAACATTCCAGTTTCTCTACCCACACTTGATATTTTCATCCTTTTCAAGAATGTTGGCCATTTTGGTGGGTGTGTAGTAGTATTTTACTGTGGTTTTAATCTATATTTCCCTGATAACTAAGGGGTTGTGCCTCTTTCCTTACGTTTTGTAGCCATTTGGATTGTCTCTTTTATCCAGCCAATAAATAAGGGAAATCCTCAAATCTTGATCTTAGATATTTTCATCTCACTCATATTCTCTATTTCAATATGTAATCTTTATTCACAGCTTGAATTATCTGCAACTTTGCTTTCACTTCTTCATTTATTTAGTATACATTTACTCAACTCCTACTAAGTATAATCCTGGGAGACAGTGATGAACAAAAACAGACTTTGAATACACAAAGAACTCTTAGCACTCAACAATAAGAAAATGAAAAATCCAATTGAAAAATGGGTAAAAGACTTGAACAATACTACTCAACAGTAAAAAAAGAAAAGTTCACCCTTTGTGACAGTATGGATGGACCTGGAGAACATTATGCTAAGTGAAATAAGTTAGTCAGAGAAAGACAAATACCGTATGATTTCACCCATAGGCGGAATCTAATGAACAAACTGAACTAACAAGCAAAATAGAGACAGATTCATAGATGGAGAGCAGGATGGCAGCTAAGCAGGGAGTGGAACTTAGCGGGTGGAGGGACTGAGCAAAAAGGATAAAGAACTCATAGATATGGACAACAGTGGCATGATTGCAGGGGACAGGGGGAGGAGGGTAAAGTGGATTAAATGAAAATGAAAAAATACGATAAACAATTTTTAATTAAAAAAATAAAAGGCAAAAAATAATGTATAAAAGACTTGAACAGACACCTCACGAAAGAACATATGCAAAGGGGAGGAAGATGGCGGAGGAGTGAGGGGAGGCTGTGCTCTCAGGCTCCCAAGACCCATCTGCAGTTTGGGCTAATTGCAGACAGAGCATCTCAGCGAGCAGCTGGACACTGGCAGAAGTCGAGCCTTGGCACTGCTGGATTAGAGAAAAACCATCTGGGAACAACCTGTTTAGTGAGGATAGCGAAGGAAAAAGGGACTAAATGGGATTCCTGACTGGGGTGGCTGCCCAAGCTGCGGCTGGAAGGACACAAAGGCTTTTTGGCGACCACAGGCTTCCCCAGAGGGGAGTCAGGAGAAAAGCGGATCTCTGCCCACTGGCAGAGACGGGACTCGACCAGGTGACATTGGCGCTGGAAGACGGGAGACAGTGTGCTGCTGTGCAAGTAAAAACTTAATTTTTCCTTTGTATTTTTCTCTTGTGAACTGCGGAGGTGGGGGGGGGGGGGTTGGGCGTGATAGGACATTCTTGAGGAGCACAGGCGCAGAAGTGGGCTCGCCCACTCTCCAGCCCTCCCCTTGGGTCGTGCGGGCGCACATAGGGAAGTGCCCTCATTCACTGGCCAAGGTGCCCAGGGCCTCACATCCAGGTGCTCCTTGGACACACCCCAACAGACATAAGATCAGTGCCCCAATGGGTGCAGGGAGGGCCCACTGGGCACACAGAAGACTGTGCGTAGTCCCCCCTGGCCACCTCCGGTGGGCGCCAGGCTGGGGCGCAGAGCACTTGCTCAGGCTCTGCTCGTGCCTGCCCAGGCGGGTGCGGGAATGGTGGGCGGCTGCAGCTCACAGACACTCACTTCTACTGAGCACAAGTGTCCAGGGCCCCGCCCTAAGAGGCGAGAGACCAACTCCCAGAGCGTGGAGCAGCAGGCCTGAGGCTAGCTCCCCGGCCACCTTGGGTGCACAGGGCTGCGTGAGCGCAAAAGCACCTCACCGGCTTCAATAGGCGCCAATCACTCACTTCCACTGTGCCCAAGTGTCTGGGGCCCCGCCCTAAGAGGCAAGAGACCAACTCCTGGAATGCAGCACAGCAGGCCTGAGGCAAGCGCTCGGGGTGGGCCCCCTTGCTCACTCAGAGGCGTGCGTGCAAGGGCACCTCGGCTAGCTCCAACAGGCACCAAAGGAATGCGCCATGCAGGGGCACACCACTGCTGCAAGAAACAGGAACCTCTGACCCGCCTCATTAGACCAGCTGTGGACACAGGAAAACAAGCGACACACAAAGGCTGAACTGACATCTCCACAAAAGAATTCAAGACAAAGTGGATAGAGTGACTCTCAATCAACTAGCCAGAAGGAAGATCCTAACAAAGAGCATCTGAAATATAACCAGACAGCATAAACAGATGACATAAAGGGTACCCCAAGAATAACAGGCTCAGGAGATCAAAGAGACTGCACCACTGAAACCCCCAGATCTCCTATAAAGAATCTCATACCACAAAGGTGGGAAGTCAAAACAGACAAACCCAAAAAACAAACATAAACAAGAAGAATCCAACATGGTAAGATGCAGAAATAACCTCTCAATGAAAAGAAAAGAGGAATCCCCAGAAAGAGAGGTAGATGGAATAGACATAGCCCAAATGTCAGACACGGAATTCAAAACAATGGTGGTGAAGAAGCTCAATATACTCGACAACCATAAAAACAACTATGACAACCTCCAAGGAAGTTACCAACAGCTCCAAGAAAATTACAAGGAACTTGCAGAGAACTACATACAGCAGCATAAAAAAAGACATAGAAACTATTAACAAGAACCAGGAAGAAATGAAGAATGCAATCTCTCAACTGAAAAATACAGTAGAATCAGTCAAATGCAGACTAAACAAAGCAGAGGATTGGATAAGTGAGTTAGAAGATAATGTAGAAAAAAGTTCTCAGGCGATACAGCAAAATGAAAAAAGATTGAAAAGGTATGAAGAAGAGGTAAGGGAATTACAGGATAGCATAAGGAAGAACAATATCAGAGTCATTGGAATTAAAGAGGGATCAGAAGAACAAGGAATAGATAAACTGATAGGAGAAATAGTGACAGAAAATTTTCCCACCCTGATGAGAGAAAAAGTTATGCAAGTCCAGGAAGCGCAGAGAGTTCCAATAAAGAGGAACCCCCAAAAACCCACTCAAAGGCACATCATACTTAAAATGGCAACATTCCAAGACAAAGAGAGAATCCTAAAAGCAGCAAGGGAAAAACAGCAAATAACATACAAGGGAGCTCTGATAAGGCTATCGACAGAGTTCTCAACAGAAACACTGCAAGCCAGAAGGAAATGGTCAAAAATATTTCAAGCAATGAAAAACAAAGGTCTACAACCAAGAATACTCTACTCAGCAAGGCTCTCATTCAAAATGGAAGGTGAAATAAGGAGTTTCTCAGACAAAGGAAGACTAAAAGAATACATCTCCACCAAGCCAGCATTGCAGGAGATGCTAAAGGGAATGTTCTAAGAAAAAGGAAGAGAAGAAAAAAAAAGAGTAGAGGAACAGAGGTACAAAGGGAAATGAATAAATACATGTCAATAATAACCTTAAATGTAAATGGATTAAATTCTCCAATTAGAAGACATAGGGTAACGGAATGGATAAGAAAACAGGACCCACATATTTGCTGTCTACAAGAAACACACCTCAAAACAAAAGATTTACATAGACTGAAAATAAAGGGATATAAAAAATATTCCAAGCAAATGGACCTGAAAAAAACGCTGGGGTAGCAGTCCTCATATCAGACAAAACGGATTTCAAAGCAAGGGCAATAAAAAGAGACAAAGAAGGACATTTCATAATACTGAAGGGAACAATCCATCAAGAAGATATAACACTGATAAACATATATGCACCCAACACAGGAGCACCCAAATACATAAAGCAAATACTAGAGGACTACAAGAAGGATATTAACAACAACACACTCATAATAGGGGACTTCAACACACTATTATCAACAATAGACAGATCATTGAAGCAAAGAAACACCAAGGATATACAGGCACTAAACAACATACTAAACCACATGGACTTAACTAATATATATAGAACTTTTCACCCCAAAGAAGCAAAATATACATTCTTTTCAAATGCACATGGGACATTTTCAAAGATACACCACATGATAGGACACAAAACAAGACTCAATAAATTCAAGAAAATTGAAATCATATCAGGCATCTTTACAAACCACAATGCCTTGAAACTAGAAATCAACCGCAGAGAAAAAAATCAAAGACACCCAAACTCATGGAGAATGAATAACACACTATTAAATAATGAATGGGTTAACAATGACATCAAAGAAGAAATCAAGAAATTTCTAGAAACTAATGACAATGAACACACAACAGCCAAAAACCTATGGGACACAGCAAAAGCAGTCCTAAGAGGGAAGTTCACAGCAATACAGCCATATCTGAAAAGGATAGAAGAATCTCAAATAAAAAAATCTAACCCTAAAGCTACAAGAATTAGAACAACAACAAACAAAGCCTGGGGCAAAAAGAAGGAAATCATCAAGATCAGAGCAGAGCTAAATGACATAGAGACTAAACAATCCAAAAAATCAACAAAACTGGGAGCTGGTTCTTTAAAAAAAGAAACAAAATCGACAAGCCTCTAGCCAGGCTCATCAAGAAAAAAAGAGAGGAGACCCAAATAAACAAAATCAGAAATGAAAGAGGAGAAATCACGACTGATACCACAGAAATACAAACAATTGTAAGAAATTACTACAAACAACTGTATGGAAAGAAATTTGACAACCTAGAAGAAATTGACAAATTTCTAGAAACATATAACCTTCCAATACTGAATCAAGAAGAAGTAGAAAGTCTCAACAGACCAATAACAAAGAAGGAAATTGAAACAGTAATCAAAAATCTCCCTGCACACAAAAGCCCTGGACCGGATGGCTTCACGGGCGAATTTTACAAAACATTTAGGGAAGAACTAACTCCTACCCTCCTCAAACTATTCCAAAAAATCCAAGAAGAGGGAAAAATCCCAAACTCTTTCTATGAAGTCAGTATTACCCTAATCCCAAAACCAGGTCAAGACACAACAAGGAAAGAAAACTACAGGCCAATATCAATGATGATCATAGATGCTAAAATCCTCAATAAAATATTAGCAAACAAGATCCAGCAATACATCAAAAAGATCATACACCACGATCAAGTGGGATTCATCCCAGGGATGCAAGGATGGTTTAATATTCGCAAATCAATAAATATAATACATCACCTAAACAAAATGAAAGACAAAAATCACATGATCATATCAATCGATGCAGAAAAAGCATTTGATAAAGTACAACACCCATTTATGATGAAAACACTCAGCAAAATGGGAATAGAGGGAGCATACCTTAACATAATTAAGGCTATATATGAGAAGCCTGAAGCCAACATCATACTCAATGGACAAAAACTGAAAGCATTCCCCCTGAAATCAGGAACTAGACAAGGCTGTCCACTCTCTCCACTTCTATTCAACATAGTGTTGGAAGTCCTAGCCACAGCAATCAGACAAGAAAAAGAAATAAAAGGCATCCAAATTGGGAAAGATGAAGTAAAACTATCACTATATGCAGATGACATGATAGTATACCTAGAAAACCCTATAAACTCCACTAAAAGACTACTAGATATAATAAGTGAATTTGGCAAAATAGCAGGGTGCACAGTCAATATACAAATATCTAAGGCATTTCTGTACACCAACAATAAAATATCAGAGAGAGAAACAAAAAAGAAAATACCATTTACTATAGCAACAAGAAAAATAAAGTACCTAGGCGTAAACTTAACCAAAGAGATAAAAGACCTGTACACTGAAAATTACACAACATTGAAGAAAGAAATTAAGGAACATACAAATAAATGGAAGCAAATACCATGTTCTTGGATGGTAAGAATCAACATCATCAAAATGGCCATACTACCCAAAGTAATTTACAGATTCAATGCAATCCCTATTAAAATACCAATGACATATTTCACTGACCTAGAACAAATACTCTAAAAATTCATATGGAACCAAAAAAGACCCCAAATAGCAAAAGCAATCTTGAAACAGAAGAACACAGCAGGAGGAATCACGATACCAGACATCAAACAATACTACAAAGCCACTGTGATTAGAAGAGTCTGGTACTGGCATAAGAACAGACATATAGATCAGTGGAACAGAATAGAGAGCCCAGAAATAAACCCAGGCCTCTATGGTCAACTAATATTTGATAAAGGAGAAAGGAACATAAAATGGAATGAGAAGAGCCTCTAACAAATGGTGCTGGGAGAACTAGATGGGGACGTGCAAAAAAAATGAAACTAGACCACCAACTTACACCACACACCAGAATACTCAAGATGAATCAAAGACTTAAATGTAAGCCGTGACACCATAAAAGTCCTAGAGGAAAACATAGGCAGGAAAATTTCAGATATCCCACGTAACAATGTCTTCACGGATACAACTCCTAAGGCAAGAAAAATAAAGGAAAAAAATAAGCAAATGGGACTACATCAAACTAAAGAGTTTCTGCTCAGCAAAAAAAAAAAATCAGAAGGATGAAAAGGAAACCAACCATATGGGAAAACATATTTGCCAATGATATCACAGACAGGGGACTGATCTCCAAAATATGTAAAGAGCTTATACGACTTAACATCAAGAAAACAAACAACCCAATTAAAAAATGGGCAAAGGACCTGAACAAACACTTCTCCGAAGAGGACATACAGAAAGTCCATAGACACATGAAAAAATGCTCAACATCATTGGCCATCAGAGAGATGCAAATAAAAACCACAATGAAATACTACTTTACACCTGTCAGAATGGCCATCAACAACAAATCAACAAACAACAAATGCTGGCGAGGATGTGGAGAAACGGGAACTCTACTGCACTGTTGGTGGTGGGAATGCAGACTGGTGCAGCCACTATGGAAAACAGTATGGAATTACCTTAAAAAACTAAAAATGGAGCTGCCTTTTGAATCAGCGATTCCACTGCTAGGATTATACCCGAAAAATCCTAAAACCTTAATTCAAAAGAACTTATGCACCCCTATGTTCATAGCAGCCCTGTTTACAATAGCGAAGTACTGGAAACAGCCTAAATGCCCATCTGTAGATGAGTGGATCAAAAAACTGTGGTACATTTACACAATGGAATACTATGTAGCAGAAAGGAAGAAGGAACTCCTGCCATTTGTGACAACATGGATGGAACTAGAGAGAATTATACTTAGTGAAATAAGCCAGGCAAAGAAAGCAAAATACCATATGATATCACCTAATACAGGAAACTAAAGAACAACACAAATAAACGAACTAAATAGGACAAAGAGTAGAATACTAGTAAATAGAGGGGAGGGAGAAAAGGGGGATAAGTAAGGGAAGGGTCTAGTCAAGGAATGTGTATGGATAACTCATGGACATGGACAACGGGGAGGGATATGATTGTGGGAGAAGGGGTGGGCTGGTTGGGGGGAAGCAATGGGGGAAAAATGGGACAACTAATTGAAAAACCAAATAATAAAAGAAAAAAAAACATTTAAAAATATATGGAACTCAAAAAAGAAGAAGAAGAAGAAGAAGAAGAAGAAGAAGAAGAAGAAGAAGAAGATATGCAGATGACAAATAGGCATAAAAAGATTCTCAACATCCTACATTATCCAGAATTGCAAATTAAAACAACGATGAGATACCGGCGCATATTCTAGAACAGCTAAAATCCAACACTGTCAACACCAAATGCTGGAGAGGATGTAGAACAACAGGAACCCTCATTCAGTGCTGGTGGGAATGCAAAATGCTACAGCCACTTTGGAAGACAGTTTGATGGTTTCTTACAAAACTAAGAACATAGTCTTATCACATGACCCAGCAATTGTGCTGCTCGATATTTACCGAAATGAGTTGAAAACTTGTGTCTGCACAAAAATCTGTACACAGGTGTTTACAATAGCTTTATTAATAACTGCGCAAACTTGGAAGAAAACAAAATGTTCTTCAGCAGGTGAATGAATAAACCTTGGTACATCTAGACAATGGACTATTATTCATCGCTAAAAAGGAATAAGCCACCAAATCATAAAATATATATATATATATATATATATATATATATATATATATATATGGAAGAACCTTAAATATACATTACTAAGCGGAAGAAGCTGATCTGAAAAGGCTGCATACTGTATGATTTCAACTATATGACATTCTAGAAAAGAAAAAACTATAGAGATGTTAAAAATGTCAATGGTGGCTGGGGAGAGGGAGAAATGAACAAGCACAGCATATGGGATTTTTCAGGCACTGAGACTACTCTGTCTGATACTGTAATGGTGGGTATATGTCATTACACATTTGTAAAAACCCCAGACATATACAACACCAAGAGTGAACCCTAATGTAAACTACAAACACTGTGTGTTAATTCACTGATGTAACAAATGTACCACTCAGGTGCAGAACGTTGATGTGGGGAAGGTTGTGTGTTTGGTGGGGAGAGGAGGCACATGAGAACACTCTCTACTTTCTGCTCAATTTTTTTTTGTAAACCTAAGATAGATTCAGAAACATTATCTAACATAAAAGAAAAAACTTGGTCCTTTTCTTATATTCTAGTAACATATAGAGTTGTTAATTGAATAAGGATGTAAATAAATAAAAATCCATAATTGGTAATTGCTCCCAGTACCACAGGGGCGAAGTATATGGTGCGGTAAGGGTTTACATAGGCATGGAGGTCAGGAAATATAACCCTGAGGAGGTGACAATTGATCTGGAATCTAATGAAAAGTAGGGGATCACTAAGCAAATGGGAGAGGAAGAAGGATTTGGGCAGATGGAGCAACACATGCAAAGGTATTCAAGCATGACATCTTCAAGGAAATGAAAGGCCAGAGTGGCCAGAGAATGAAGTGTACACAGACGATTTCAAAATCATCTTCAGTTTTGACCTTTCCTCTGAGCTGTAGACTCATATCTACTTACCTGATATTTGCACCCTGACTGTCTCTTGGGCCCCTAAAACTCTACATGAACTTACTAAGTCTAGTCTTCTTTTTTTTAATTTTTTTCTTTTAGAGTATATTTTATTGATTATGCTGTTACAGTTGTCCTAATTTTCTCCCTTCCCCCCACCTCCACCTAGTACCACCCTTCCCTCCAGCAATGCCCCCCTTTTGTTCATGTCCATGGGTTGTGCATGTAAGTTCTTTGGCTTCTCCCTCTCCTATACTATTCTTTCTTTTTTAATTAATTAATTAATTAATTAATTTTGGGGGTGGGGACCCCTGCTCTGTAACAATTCCTCCCTCTCAGACTTAAGACCCTTCATAATCTTATAAAGGACAATGGGCAAAGGTCTGTGTGCCTCTAGCTGCTTTAAGCTGGACATGGTCCTCATCCTACCTACTCTTGGGTCCAGAAATCCCTAATAAGAGTGGGTGTGTGGAGGGGAGGGTGGCCTCCCCACATGGGGTAGGATCTTTCAGACTCCAGGTCAGTTTGCTGTCCCTGGACCACAGCGTGCTTGGTATAACAGGCTGGCATCCTTGTTGTATTCTGGCAACAGGGTTAAAAGGCATCATTTAATCTATAACCACTAGATGACAAAGGGCAGGGATTAATTTTTCAATGTCCCACATTAGGGGGAAAAAAGGCTTCCTTGGAGAAAGATGTGCAAGGCATGTCACACTGTCCAAAGCCCTTTTGTCCACTATACCTAGTTTGGGCTGAGGGGAATATTTTAGGTTTTCCCCCCCTCAGACCGCTAGGCCCTTTCTGTCCAAGCAATTAGGATAGAAAAGAGAAACCAGTTTTAAAGTGAAGCCCACAGATCACTCTATACTTCACCAACCCAACCACTTAGTTTAGCCAAACCATTGAGTCTCAGGAGGCAGTGATGCAGACAGGATTAAGTGAGGCCTATACATACAGACAATCACTCAGGTAATGAGATCATAGGTTTATTCCCTATGAAAACAGAACACCATGTTAACTTATGCAGATAACCCACAAACCAGTCTCTAGATCTGCGAGACTGTCTTAATGGGAAGACATGTAGTTGCAAGGCATTTGAATTCTTCTTGACTGCAAATTAAGCATCTTTGATGGTGTCACAGACCTAGTTTAACTTTCCAATAAATATAAACTTTGAAGACAGCTGCACTAGTTTATAGTCTACCACTGAGCATTGTGATTTTCCTTGAATCATGATTTTTCTCCTTAAGAGTACCCTCCTTGTCATTAAAGGGGCTGCATTAAGTCCAGTTTTAATTTAGCCTGTTTGTTTGCATAAACATAACAAGAGGAGCAAATGATCATATACGATCTTTAAGTCTGCTTTGCTGGAACTTACACAAGGAACATTTAGGGTGACTTTCAAGCTCCCCTTCAGGGCACAGAAGCGGAGCCACATACCTGCCATTCAACCTTGCCTGTAAACACATGTCTTTTCCAAGTCCTTCAGGTTTTCCATTGTGCCTTAATGTCCCTTCTAGACATATTTCAGAAAAGCAACCTTCATTCCTTCCCTGGAGAGATTGCCATGAACTGCACAAGCTACCAAGGTACCAGGTCTTTTTTCTCGTGGGCTTTTATTGCCTTTGAAAGTCAATCCCAGGTCCTCAGGGATTTTTGGTAAGAACCAGAGCCCAGGCATGCCTCCTTTAGGCATGACATTCCAGTCAAAGTCTTGGTCAACAAAACCTCTATTAACAACTGGTCTTATTAGTTTTATGCAAAGAACCTTATGTCATTACTCACTTCTTCAGAATGCCAAATTTTGGAGGGATCAGGTAGGGAGAAAAATATACAGTGTGAAGGAAAATCCTTGTCCTTCTAATATTCACTAAAATTGCATTTTCATACTTTACATTTTCTTTTGTTCACTTTCCTACATGTGAAGTTTGGGGGGGTTGTTGTTGTTTCTTTGTTTGTTTCAAGTGGGGGGATTTGCTGGCTCATTTATTTATTTATTTTGCTTTCATTGTTTTCCACTAGAAATTTTTGTTTGTTTGTTTTTCTATTACAGTTGTCCCACTTTTTTTCCCATTGCTCCCCCCAACTCTACCCACCCTTTCTCCCACAATTAATCCCCACCCTATTGTCCATGTCCATGGGTCATTTATACATGTTCTTTGACTAGACCCTTCCCCTTCTTATCACCCTTCTCTCCCTCCCCCCTCTCCCCTTGTCACTTTTAGTCTGCTCCTTGTTTACATGCCTCTTGTTCAGTTTTGCTCGTTTGTTTGTGTTTTCATTAGTTTCCTATATTAGGTAATATCATATGGTATTTGTCTTCCATTGCCTGGCCTATTTCGCTAAGCATAATTCTCTCTAGTTACATTCATGTTTTCACAAATGGTAGAATTTCTTTCTTGCTTTCTGTTACATAGTACTCCATTGTGTATATGTACCATAGTTTTTTTATTCACTCATCTACAGATGTGCACTTAGGTTGTTTCTAGCACTTGGCTATTGTAAATAGTGCTGCTATAAACATAGGGGTGCATAAGTTCGTTTGTTATTATTGACAGGTACTTATTTATTGTCATTTTCCCCCTTGGTACTTGTGTTCCTCTCTGTCTCTCTTTGTTTCTTCATCTTCTTAAAGCAGACCCTTTAGCATCTCTTGCAATGCTGGTTTGGTGGAGGTGTATTCTTTTAGCCTTCTTTTGTCTGGGAAACTCCTTATTTCACCTTCCATTTTGAAGGAGAGCCTTGTTGGTTAGAGTAGTCTTTGTTGTAGGTCTTTGTTTTTCATTTCTTGGAATATTTTTTGCCATTGCCTTCTGGCTTCAAGTGTTTCTGTTGAGAAATCTGATAATAGCCTTATCGGAGCTCCCTTGTATGTTATTAGCTGTTTTTCTCTTGCTGCTTTTAGGATTCTCCTTTTGTCTTTCAATGTTGCCATTTTAATTATGATGTGTCTCAGAGTGGGCCTGTTGGGGCTCATCTTCATTGGGACCTGCTGTGCTTTCTGGACTTGTGTGACTTTTTCTCTCATCAAATTTGAGAATTTCTCTGTCATTACTTTTTCAAACAAGTTTTCTATCCCGTGCTCCTCTTCTTCTCCGTCTGGTATTCCTATGATAAGAATATTATTATATTTTATGTTTTCCTGCAGCTCTCTTAAAACCTCTTCATTTTTTTTCAGTCCTTTTTCGTTTTGTTGCACTGTCTGGGAATTTATTTCTATGTTGTCCTCCAGCTCGGTGATCTGATTTTCTGCTTCCTCTAGCCTGCTTTTAATTCCTTCTACTGTATTATTCAATTCAGAAATTGTATTCTTCATTTGCTCCTGGCTCTTATTGATAGTTTCTATGTCCTTTTTCATGCTGATGTAATTCTCAGTAAATTCCTTGTAGTTCCCCTGGAGTTCTTTGTAGTTTTCTTTGAGCTCGCTGGGCTCATTGAGCTTCCCTATAATCCATGTTTTGAATTCCATGTCTGATAGTTTGCTTTCCTCTATTTCATTTAGCTCCTTTTCTGTGGATTCCTCCTTTTCTTTCTATGAGGGGTTGTTTCTCTGTCTCCCCATTTTTTGTGACTCTTTTTGTTTCTTGCTGCTTCTTAGATTGATCTGTACTTCCTGGATATACCCCTGGTAACTTCAGATTGTGTATCATTCTGGGCCTAGGCAGCCTGTTGGAGACTGCTAGAGATCTACTGCCTTTGTCTGTCTCCTTTAGTTGTTAATCTATTCAATTTGTTATCAGCTGTCAGGCTTAAGCTCTGAGGGTGGGGCAGATTAATTCCTGCGGGCAGGACTTTTGCTTCCCCTCAGGCTCACGCCAATTGGAGGGGAATGGTCTTTCTGCAGTATGGGGAATGAGTCAGCACTGAGATCCGTTGAGCTGCTCCCTTAGTTCTCTCTTGAAAGCCACTGACCCAAACTCTACCCAAGCATCTCTAGTACTCTCTGCCCTCCCTCTCCTTGAGCCCAGGATAAGTGGATGCCAAAATATTTTTGTACGTGATCTGTTTAAGAGCTCTTTGTCTCCAGCTGTTTCTTTCAAGTCTGCAAAAAACCTTGTGACTTTTCACTTTTCATAGCTGGATGCTATTTTACTTTCTGCTCTGTTGCTGTGGGCTGGGAAGCCCAGCTGGGGGTTTAGACCCTGCCCTTCTCACAGTGAACCCCTGACTGCTGAGCTGTTTCTCAGTCCCTTCAGCTGCCACCCATGGGAGCCCAGCCAGCCCTTTCGCATCTCTGCACTTCCTACCAGTCACATTGTGATGAACTGGCCTCTCTGTCTCTTTGTGGTTATAAGACTTCTCTCCTGCTAGTGTTCAGTTGGTCATTCCAGATTATTTCTCCACAATTAAGTTGTCATTCCATACTGGTCATGGGAGGAGATTAGTGTAGCTTATATTACTCCTCTGCCATGTTGGATCTCTCTAGTCTTCTTTATACTTCTTCTAGTGCAATGATTATAACCTTCCCTTACACCCTTTGACAAATATCTGTCTCTCTTACCTTCCTGGCATTTCTCAAAGTTGTTTACCTCTCTCTATCTCTACTGCCACCACTTGCACATGGGCTCAAACGGTCTCCTGTTGAGATTACTGCATGGTACTCTGACTGGTATTCCTGCAGACACTTCTTATCCTCCTCAAGACCCTTTCTACACTGTAATCAGAATGGTTTTTCAAAACTGGACCTTGATTACATCATCTCCTTTGATTAAAATCCAACAATAGGTTTCCAATGCTCTTGGGAAACATGTGTAACCTGGTCTAACACCTTGGGCATGGTCTGGCCCTTGCCTACACATTCTGCCCTATGCTTCACTGCTCTCTCTTCTTCTGCACTTCAGTTCCACAGAGCTTACTTCAGATCCCTAAATGAGCAATGCTTCCTGCCTCTTTTGCATATACTCTTTCTTCTTCTGATACATTTCCCCCCTCTTTTTTTCCTGTAAGCACCTACACATCTTCCAAATCGTAGTTCAAAGATCTTCACACCAAGGAAGTTTTCCAAAATTCCAGAGCAGATCAAGTCCCAGGATATGCTCTCCTCTCTCTGACTGCTTTTCCTCCATAACACTTAGCACATTCTGATAAATAGTTCTCTTCTTCAGGAGACAGCAATCTCAATGAATGTAGAAAATGTTTTTATTTTTAAACTTCCACTTTTAGCATAGTTCTAGGTAATAGACATACAATGGATATTTTTGAGCAAATAATGAGTACACATTGCCATCCTATTAATCTTATTAGTTTTTGGATAAATACCCTCTCATTAGAGGGCCCACCTTACAGAGGACTAGAGGGATCTTCCTCTGTAGTATAGTATCATGTGAAAGTTGTCATATGGTCCTACTTCCCCTAAAATAAGGTCTATCTGTTTGCTATGGCATTTTAGATTCCCATTATTAAATTCATTTCTGTTAGTTAAAACCACCAGAACTGTGCTGTCCAATAGCCACTAACTACATGTGGCTGTTGAGTATGTGAAATGTGGCTGGTCCATATTGAGGTGTGTGTACAAGTGTGAAATACACAATATTTTGAAGACTTAGTATGAAAAAAAAAGAATTGAGAATATCTCATTAACTTTTTATTGATTACATGTTGAAATGATAATATGTTGGATATAGTGGGTTAAATAAAATATATTATTAAAACAAATTTAACCTGTTTCTTTTTAGTTTTTCAAATGTAGCTACTAGATAATTTAAAATTACATATGAGGTTCACATCATATTTTTGTTGGACAGCACTTCTCTGACACATAACTTTCAAAACATAAAAACTTCTACAACATTAACATCCCTTAAGCAGTTAGCATGGAATTTTTTTTTAAAAATAACCCAGGGTCACATTGAAGTGAAAAAGATGTGGGAGCAACTTTGTGTCATGTAATAGGAACCAACTCAGGAGCTAGCCTAGGTCAGGAAACTTGGTAGCTAGGGGAAGGTAATGATTGAACAGCTTCAGAGTTATCTAGTAAATCAAGATGAGGAATGCATGTGGGATTCGGGAAGGACTGGACTTGGAAGACAAAGTTATCCAGACCCTCCTTTTTGCTTCTGTGAGCACATAATGTTTCATTTTTCTCTCTGTCTACAGGCTGGGCTTCTCTGCCTGTCCTGTTCACATGGCAGGACCTGATCATCACACCATCCCTGAAACTTCTATATTACAGTGACAACCACACACAGAGAGGTGGCAGCTCAACTTTCTCTATATTGCAAGTTAGTTGTGCTGAGAGAAGGCATCCTCTAGATTGGGACACTTAACAGCAGAGAGTCCCAAAGAACTGGAAACAATGAGAGGGGAAGTCCCAAAATACAACATGAAGGGAACAGTTTGCCAACTTAGCTTCTGTCTCAGTTTGAATCAATTCATCATAGAAAAAACCTTGGGAGAACCAATTTTCCTAGACATAGTTGAGAAGAGATAAGTTTGCTAAGGCACTTTAGATTCCTAGTGTTAAAGTCATTTCTGTCAGTTAAAGCCACCAGACTGTGCTGCTCAGTAGCCAGAGAA
The DNA here is from genome assembly GCF_987537825.1 of Furipterus horrens. Taxonomy (NCBI): domain Eukaryota; kingdom Metazoa; phylum Chordata; class Mammalia; order Chiroptera; family Furipteridae; genus Furipterus; species Furipterus horrens. The sequence goes on along the minus strand of NW_028327178.1, from coordinate 51,381,978 downwards.
AGATCTCCAAAAAATTCATGGCAGACCAGTGAGAACACAGGAACACAATCAGAACAAAAATGGGAAGAGAACTGATGTGTCTGACTGCCCTTCCCTACTTTGAAGAAGTGAAACAGATCAAGAACAAATAAAGGAGGTGAAATAGTTAAATGTGGCTCCTAAGCCTTTCTTTTCCAGGAACTGACATAAATTCTGTTTGCCTACATGGAGTTGTGGTTAGGAACACATTCTGAAGAACTGGTTTGGTTTCGATGTTTTCCAGCATCTGGTAAAAACAGAACTATGAAAGTTCAGTAGTCACAGACTTTTGTTTGGGTTTTAAAACAGGAACATTTTGAAATACTTAATATGTTATTCTTCCATATCTTTATTTTATTTAAAGAGATACTCTTAAAGTAAAACCAATTTTTTTGCCAATAACATAAACACTTTAACTAGTCTTCTTTTTTGCTCGAAAACTACTCCCAGATATTACAATTTTAGAGGGAAGGAGGAAGGGAAGAAAGGAAAGAAAGAGAGCACATCACAAATAAATAGGAACTTTGAGACAGTTAGGCATGTTCTTCCTGAGTGTTCTAGGTGACCACCAAATCCTTCCTTTAACTGTGGAGATCTTTCCACAGAGTGCAACAAACTGGGAGCTGTTAGTCTTTTTCAGGAGTAGCTATTTGCATTTGATTTTTAGTATATTTAAATCCAGATGCTTTCTTTATTTATACACAGAAGTACTTTATTATGTATGCTTTTTACTTTTCTTATTAGCGTAGAATCTAATATAATTTTATTTACTGGATTCAGAGAGATAGATAGAAAATAAAAAGAGCATTCTAGACTTCTGCTTTTAGCCAAGATGGAATAACAGAAACCAGATTCATGTTAATGCCTGAGACATCCCGCAACAAAAAAAAAATGGAATAAAAAAGGTTTTTAAGATACTAGATTTAGGCAACAAAGGACAGTGATTCCTCTGAGATGAGATGCAAAGAAGGTGATCTGGTTGCTTTGAGACAGTTTCCAGACTGTAGTGCAGAGTAGGGAACACCGGCAAAGCCTAGAAGATTTCCTGAACTGTGGAGACGGAAGTGGGGCCTGGATTTAATTTACTCAGACAGTGGAGCAATTAATTTTTTTCAGTAGGGTACTGTTGAAAACAATAGAACATTCAACTGGCAATCAGTAGAGGCTAAGCACTGGTTGTGATTCCAACAGAAGCAGACAGCTTAACAGAAAGATCAAGAAAAGCGACAGTCAAGCAAGCTCTGCTAGAATCACTGTCATGCCAGGGTTGCGCTATACATGCCCAAAGCTGCACACTCTGAAGAATGAAATCAGAAGTTTCGCACTGTGGGAGAAATAGTCTTCACTAAAATAGTACAACCAAGCTAGCAGACAAATAAATAAGCAAACAGCAGTAAGCCTGGAGGTGGAGAGTCAAAGTAAAGACTCAGTATCCAGAGTTGTTACAACATCTAAACAGTCCATTTGTTTCCATTAAAAATTACAATGCATGCAAAGAAAGAGTGAAGTATGAAACATACATAAGGGAAAAAAGCGGACAACAGAAACTACCTGTGAGAAGGCCCAGATGTCAGAATTAATAGACAAAAACTTCAAAGTAGGCACTCTAGATATATTTAGAGAACTAAAGCAAATCATACTTAAAATAAGAAAAGGAAAGCATGATGAAGGTGTCTCATCAACTACAGAAAATAAAGAGAAATTATTTTTTAAAAATTTGATCTATAGGATTCAACTCAATCTCAAAATCCCAGATTGCTTCTTTGCAGAAATTAACATTGTGATTCTAAAATTCATATGAAAATTCAAAGGACCCCAGTCTAGGGGGGGAAAAATCAAATATGGAGTGATCTCACATCCCAATTCTAAAACACTATAACACTACAGAAATTAAGACAGTGTGCACTAGTGTAAGAAAAGACATCTACATCGATGGACTAGAATTCAGTGTCAAGAAATAAACTCATACTTATGATCAATTGATTTTCAACAAGAGTACTAAGAAAACTAAAGGGAGAAAGAACAGTCTTTTCTACAAATGATCCTGAAACAACTGGACATCCATATGCAAAACAATGAAACTGAACACCTTCTTGCCATACACAAAAAAGTACTCAAAATGTACCATACATTCAAATGTAAGAACTAAAATTATAAAATTCTTAGAAGAAAATATAGGAGTAAATATTTGTGACTGTGAGTTAGGCAATGATTTCTACACCAATGCATATCAGGATCAAACTGGTCAATCTGGAAATAAAGAGCAAAAGGTTAAAACAGCCAGAAGACAAAAGAAAAGAAAGAAAGAAAGAAAGAAAGAAAGAAAGAAAGAAAGAAAGAAAGAAAGAAAGAAAGAAAGAAAGGAAGGAAGGAAGGAAGGAAGGAAGGAAGAAAGAGAGAGAGAAAGAAAGAAAGGTATATTCCATACTGAGCAATGAACATAAGGATAACAGCAGACATGTAAACTATGTAAACAAGAAGAAAGTTAATGTCTAATTATACTGAAAGGAAAAGTTATCAACCTAGAATTTGATACTCAGTGATAATATCTTTTAAAAATGAAGTTAAAATAAAGACATCTTTAGACATATGAAAGCTAAAAGACATCATCACTTGCACATTTACAGCACAATAAATGTTAAAGGAAATCTTTCAAGGAGAAAGAAAATGGTACCACATAGGCAAGAATTTTGTTGAAATGCAGATTCCTGGACCCTAACCCAAACATTTTTGTCTCCAGTTCTTTAGTACAGCTTAAACATATGTATTTTATTCTTCTAATTTTATTTATTTGTTTTAATATATAGCACAACCACATGAGAGAAATTACAAATAGTACAAAAATGGTAGTAATTGTTGAGCTAGGCAATGGATAGATGAGGTTATACTATACTGTTCTATCTTTGAATATAATTTTTCATAATAAAAAGATTTTTTAAGTTGTAAAAAGAAACTCATATTAATTAGAACACCAGATATGGTTTATTATATGAGTAATTAATTATATAACTACACTAGTTGCCTCTTGCAGGCCCCTAACCAGGGCCTAAAACCCAGGCATGTGCCCTGACTGGGAATTGAACCAGCCACCTTTGGGTTCACAGGCCAGCACTCAATGCACTGAGCCACACCAGCCAAGCTGTATTGACTCCGTCTTTCCCTTGGACCCTTCAGCTGCGAAGAGAGGGGTGTCTGCTGCATGGGCAACAGCAGACCCTCCATATCACCCTGCCCAGGCTCTGTAGCTTCAGCTTCACTGGAGAGGACACTCCAGCGTCATTGTAAGATGTCGATTCAACACGGGAGGAGACAGATACCGTGTCACTCCCGAGTCGGACTGCACAGCCATTCTCGGCGGTGCAGATAGACTCTTAAGAAGCTACACCATCGTCTCTCGAGACGGACGGCCGCCGCCGACGATGAATTATATAACTTTTTCTTACTATTTAAATATATTTTAAAGATAATTTATTATTCAAATGAAAATAAGAAAAATATAGTACAAAAATATAACAGATATAAAAGAAAAATATATGACAACAATGGCACAAAAGTTGAGAGGCGACAAATAGAAGTAAATTATTGTAATACTACAGTATTCCCTCACTTATCATGGGTATTACGTTCTAGACCCCCCCCGCGAAGTAGGAACCTTACATTTATTCTTCACTCTTAAACCTACATAGCTTTAACAACATACATATACAGTACCACAAAATCCCGCAATATAGCGAAAAATCCATGATAAATAATTAAATATAATATTTTTTTAAATCTCATGATACAATGAGACCAGGATAAGTGAACCACAATATAGAGAGGGACTACTGTATACATGTAGTGGTATAATATCACTTGAAGATAGATTGTAATAAGTGAAAGAAGTACACTATAAACCCTGAAGCATTTACTTCAATGATACAAGAATTATAGGTAATAATTCAACAAAGAGGATAAAATGAAATCATAAAAATACTCAATTAATCCAAAATAAGGCAGAAGGGGAGGTGGGGACATAGAGAAATAAGTCAAATAGAAAACAAATAGCGACTTCCGGCCAAGATGGAGGCTTAGACGGACACGCTAGGTCTCCCTCTACAACTATAAAGGAATACAACTACTTCAAAACAAAGGATAACTAGAAATTCCAGAAAATAAAACTACACGGAAGTCCAACATATGAAGTTATAAACCAGCGGTGCCATTTGGGCAGGTAAGAGTTAAAGTGGGCAGTGCTGTTTGCCCTGGCACCCGGAGCGGCGGGCGGCGAGGAGTCCCGGTGGCCAAGCCCCTGGCGGTGCGCGACTCCGGAGCTGGGGAGAGTGGCTACGCAAGCCCCTGGCAGTGCGCGACCCCGGCGAGGAGTCCCGGTGGCCAAGCCCCTGGCGGTGCGCGACTCCGGAGCTGGGGAGAGCGGCCGCCGCATCGCCTTGAACAGTGAGGCCCAGGGGGGCGGGAGGACGGATCCCGGTCTCCTAGCTGAATAACTGTGTGAATCCATCTTGGACCCCCGCCCCCAAAGAAAGCACCACAGGGCTGCGAAATAGGTCGCGGACAAGCAGGCGCCGGTCGCTAATTTGTGACGCGTACACAGGCACTGCCCCCGACAGCCAGCCCAAGAAAACAAAACGCATCTGTCAAAATGAGGCAGGCAACTTTAGAAATACCGGTAACACAACTCACCAGGCAGCAGATAGAGAACCTGACAGATGAACAGATAAGAAACCTGTCAGAGGCTCAGTTCTGGGCCATTGTTATCAGGTGGCTTACAGAATTCACAAAAGAGAAGGAAAAAGATATGAAAGAAGCGAAAAACTTTCATAACGAAAGGAACAAAACAGTATACGAGACAGAAGGAAAGGAAATAAAATCCAGAGTTCATTTCAACAAACTGGAATATGGAGAAGGAACAAGCAGTCAACCAATGCAGCGAGAGGTAATGGGAAGCAACAACGAAAGGATCAGAAACCTCTGGGACAGTTATAAAAGGCCCAACATAAGAATCATTGGTTTGCCAGAGAATGAGGAAGATGAACTAGAACTTGAAAAATTGAGTGAAAATATAATAAAGGAGAACTTCCCAGACTTGGGAAAGGGAATAGACCTGCAGGTCCAGGAAGCAAGGAGAGTTCCCAAGAAACTGGACCCAGGGAGAACCACTCCAAGACACATTATAATCAAAATGTCAAAAATTAAAGATAAAGAGAGAATCTTAAAAGCAGCAAGAGAGAAGAAAAGAATTATGTACAAAGGGGTCCCAATTAGACTATCAGCTGACTTCTCAAGGGAAACCCTACAGGCAAGAAGAGACTGGCAAGAAATATTCAAAGTAATGAAAATTCAAAACCTACAACCACGAATACTCTATCCAGCGAAATTGTCATTCAGAATAGAAGGACAGAGAAAGTGTTTCCAGGACAAAATAAAACTGAAAGAGTTCATTAGATCCAAACCACTGTTATATGAGATGTTAAAGGGACTGGTTTAAAAAAAAAAACAGAAGCTAGGGAGATGAAACAAAGGCAAACTAAATAGGCAACGAGAGTGGAAGAGGAACTGTGGGTACGGGAAGCATATTGGGGGGAGGTCAACAGGGAGGGGGAATGGGGAAAGGGAGGGAGATGATATAGGAATTGGGGATCAAGGTAGGAGGGAATGGAATAGACGGAGAGAGGTTGGGAGGAACTGTATGCACAACTAATGGACATAATCTAAAAGGGGGGGACAACTGGAGGGAGGGGGGCCACCGGGTGGAGGGGAGCAGAGGGAAGGGAAATTGGCACAAATGTAATAATTTAATCAATAAAACACATTAAATCTGGAAAAAAAAAAAAGAAAACAAATAGCAAGATAATGAATTTAATCAAACATTTCAATAATCACATTAAATATAAATAACCTAAAGCCCTAATTCGAAGACAGAGATTTTCAAATTGGATTAAAAAAAACAAAACAAGTTTAGCTCTGAGCAGTGTGGCCCAGTCGGTTGGACGTTGTCCTGCAAAGGTTTGATTTCCCATTAGGGCACATGCCTAAATTGTAGGTTTGATCCCTGGTTAATATGCATATGAGAGGCAAGCAATCAATGTTTTTCTCTCACACCAATGTTTCTCTCCCTCTCTCCCTTCCTTCCCCTTTAAATAAATAAATAAATAAAACAAGAGTTAACTATACACTGCTTGCCACAAACACACTTTAAATATAAAAACATGCAGAGTTAAAAGTAAAATAATTTAAAATACATATATTCCATGTGTAAGGGGCAAAGAAATGATGACTCCCAAATCAGTAGAAAATAATTAGCTGAAAAGGACAAATGTAATCAAAGGGTCTCTGAGCCAGAATTAACAGTATTATCATATTTACAAATCAGGAAGGGCGCATTCTGCAGCTCAGCACAAATGCTTCTGAGAACAAAGGATATCTGAGATCAAAGCTGGGTGGGGATATTCATCACCAAACACAGGGAAATGGGAAAATGTAGCTAGACAGCCCAGCAAACAAGTTAGGAAAAATTTCAAAGAAGAGGTGGAGACAAACCTATAACCAAATCACCCTTTGTTAATTATCACCCTCAGATAATTTAGCTAATCACCTTAGATTGTAACTCCGGACTATCCAGCATGGAAAAATGGAGAAGGAGAAGGGGGTGGGGTTTTACTCATGTTAGGATAAAAACAGACAGCTTTGTCTTTTCAGCACACACCTTCGATTTGGCTTTTGGCCACACCCAGAGCTGCAGATCTGTGAATAAACAACTGCCTCAGTTACTGCTAAAGTCCCATGTCTCAGTGTTTTTATTGTGAGTGTTTCTCATACATGCTAGTCAAAAGAAAGATGGATTAGCTATATTAATATTAGGCAAAGTAAATTTGAGAGCAAAGAATATTACCAGGGATACATAAGGTCATTTCATAATGATAAAGGGGTCAAGTCATAAAGAGTACAGAATAATCTTAAATGTTTGGACACATGATAACAGAGCTGAAGGATACTGAAATAAAAACTGATAGAATTGCAAGGAGAAATAGAGATGCCAAGAACCCTCTCTGAATTATTCGTAGAACAAGTAAACAGAAAATCAGTAAGGATGTGGAAGACTTAAAACGCAGTCAAGCAATTTTGCATTTTTAACTAGCCACAATCTACCTCCAAGTAATAATTACCAATAAAAATTATTGATAAATTAGGAATAGGAGGAAATGTGTTCAATCTAATAAAGGGAATCTATAAAAACCCATAACTAGCACCATACTCAGTGGTGAAAGACTGAAGTCTTTTCCCATAAGACTAGGGACAAAACAAAGATTTCTCCATTTACAACTTTTATTCAACAACTATATTGAGAGTTCAAGTTAGTGTGATAAAGAAAAATATGAAATAAAAATAAGCATAGCCAAATTGAAAAGGACAAGTAAAAACATTTTTAAACGAGTGATTTGATTGTCAGTGTAGAAGTATGAGTATGTTTAGCAAGGCTGCAAGACACAAAATCAATATTTTTAAAAATTGAATTCTATGTACTAACAACAACCAGAAATGTAAGTTTAAAAATACCATTTACAGTAACATCAAAAATTATAAAAGTCTTTAAGGATAAATCTGAAATAGAACGTGCAAGACCTGTACATTGAAACATTGCTAAGGGAACTTAAACAAGACCTAAATAAATGGAAAGAGCTCTTCCAGCCAAGATGGAGGTATAGGTAGACATACTTTGGCACTCTCCATGGCAATAAGAAGAAATAAAACTACCTCAAAACTAAAAGCAACTAGAACTAACAGAAAACTGAACTACATAAAAGTCCAACAAAGACATAAAGAAGCAATACTCATCGAAACAGGTACAAGGAGAGGATACAAGGCGGAGAGGATGCAGTGTGGTAGTGGTGGTGGTGGACGTGGTGGCAGTGGCAGCATTAAGGCAGTAGCTGTGTCCAGCCAGTGGAAAGAGCAGCTGCACATTATAAAAGTCATGAAGGACACCTGGGCAGTGATCCCAGCCCCAGACCAGACTGCACAGCTCACAGCTCCAGCACTGGTGAATATAAAGCTTCATTGCTTCTGACTGTGATAACCAGTGGGGGTTGCCACAGCAAAAGAAACTGCCTGTCTCTTAGCAGAGTCCATTTTTTTAGAGGGCCCCCATGATCCTAGAACATCTGCAAAGCCACCCATCCCAGGAACCACAACCAGGGCAACAGCTAAAGAGGCACCGGTCCCATGCAGGAAGTGGGAGAAGTGCTGGGAAAAGAGGCGAGTGCTGAGCAAGTGTCATTGTTCCCTCTCTGACCCCTCCCCAACATGCAGCACCACAACGTGGTGAAACAGGTTGCCCCACATTGACAAATACCTAAGGCTCTTCCCCTTACAACATAACAGGTGCAACAGGTCTACCTAAGACACTGGCAAACAGAGGAGGCAGTCAAGTTGAGGAGAGAGAGAAGTATGGCCCAAAACAGGGAGCAGAGCAAGGTTCTAGTGGGAGAACTAAGCAATGAGGAGGTAGCCAACCTAGCATATGAAGAGTTCAAAACACTGGTGATAAAGATGCTCACAGACTTGACAGACATTCTTGAGTATGGCAAACACATAAGGGAAGAAGTGAAAGCTATGCTAAATGAAACGAAGAAAAATCCATACAATACCAATGGTGAAAGGAAGGAAATCAGGGTTCAAATCAATGATTTAGAATATAACGAAGAAAAAAGCAATCAACTGGTACAGAATGAGGAAACAAGAAATGAAAAATCTGAGGAGAGGCTTAGGAACCTCTGGGACAACTTTAAATATGCTGTCATTTGAATCATAGGGGTGCCAGAAGGAGAAGAGGAAAAGCAAGAAATTGAAAACTTCTATGAAAAAATAATGAAGGAAAACATCCCTAATTTGGCAAAGGAAATGGACATACAAGTTTAGGATGCACAGACAGTCCCAAACAAGCTATACACAAGGAGGAGCACACCATGACACATTGTAATTAAAATGTCAAAGGTGAAAGATAAAGAGAGAATCTTAAAAGCAACAAGAGAAGAGAGCTACCTACAAAAGAATCCCTATAAGACTATCAGCTGATTTCTCAAAAGAAACTTTGCAGGCAAGAAGGGACTGGCAAGAAGTATTCAAAGGAATGAAAGAAGGACCTACAACCAAGATTACTCTACCCAGAAAAGCTATTATTTAGAATGGAAGGGCAGATGAACTGCTTCCCAGACAATGTAAAGCTAAAGGAGTTCACCATCATCAAACCATTATTATATGAAATGTCTAAGGGGCTCATTTAAGGAAAAGAGGATCAAAACTATGAACATTAAAATGACAACAAACTTACAACTATCAACAACAGAACCTAAAAATAAAAAAATAAAAAACTAACTAAGTAAACAACCAGAATAGAAACATAATCATAGGTATGGGGATCATTTGGAGGGTTATGATCTAGGAGGGGGAAGGGGAAGAAATGGACAAATGGTGCAGGGATTAAGAAGCATAATTTTTCGGTACAAAATAGACAGGGGGAGGAGAAAAGATGGTGGCGGAATAGGTAGCAGTGTTGTCTGCTTGCTCCCATCATGGAAGGCCTTGGAGTACAAACATGGAGAGGAGTAAGTGAGTGCGTATTTCAGATAGTGGGAACAGGGAAGGGAGTGTGGGAGCAGTGTGAAAGAGGGCAGAAAGCATGGCCTGCGCTCTCCAAGCGGAGTCGCTAGGCCTTCCAGCCCAGTGCCTCTGCAACACCGCACGCAAAAGGGGCAGCTGCTGACGGACTCATTAGCCAGGATCTGCTTGGAAGCCTCCCCCTGCCATAGGTGCACCAAACAGCAAAGTCCCGGAGGGAGTCAGCGAGAAGGTTTGGTTGAAACAGCTGGAGGTGTGGGAAGACAGTGAACACCGCAGACTGTGAGAAACTATGAACTGAGTCTAGGTGGGGACTTCCTTGGCTGGCAAACCTGGGCTGACAACTCTGTGACCCAGATGCTCACACCAAGGCTCCACCAAACAAAAAAGCAGAACTGAGCCAGGGAGAGGGGCCCATACAAGAAAACTGCGGCAGAACTACAGACTCGGTAGGGACCCCAGGTAGGCAAGTGGCACACACAGACATACAGGCAGGGACGCAGGCTAGTGCTGCAGCATGGAGGCAACACAGAGACTTTTTTGGAGGAGTGGAGACAAGAGTTGAGGCTGGGCAGAGACTATTGGCATGCGTGTGCTGGCCGACCAGCAGAACAGAGTTGCTAGATAAGCCTGAGGAGGGCTGAGGGTGCCGCAGGACCAGAGGGGAGGGGACTCAACTAAGTGCAGCTCACAGCAAAGCAGCGGCAGGCTCACAAGTAAGAGAATAGCAACCTCAGAATCAAGCTAGATCTCCTCACAGCCAGCCAGCCAGAAAAGATTTGAAACCCATGGAAGTTTGACCAGGGATGGATCCGGAAAAAGAAGACAGCGCCCAAAGGTTGTACAGAGTAAAAACTCTTTCTTTAATCTGTTTCCTACCTTCTCTCCCCCCTATTCTTCTTATTTAATTTTTGTTTGTTGTCTGTTTTGTTTATACTCCCTCTCACACAAAATATATAGCATATAACTGCATATAAACCTAATACTATACACTACCACTTTCTCCCTTCATTCTGCATTCTTTCTTCCCTTTTTCAACAAACAATGCAAATATTACTAACTGTCTTGCATAGCCTCCACCCAACTTGCTACCATTATTATTCTATCATCTTCCCTCTCAGAAATTATCTTTCTTTCACTTAAAACAACTCCTATCTGTTTCTCCTATAGTATAATAGTCCTAACCTCTCTACATTTATATTAATACTGGCTCATTTGCTGCTGATAGTGTGATCGTGGGTGGGGGATATTTTGGAGGGTGTAGGTTTCTTGCCTGGGTTATGTGTTGATGTTTTAACAAAATCTCCACAAAAGAACTCAAGACATGGTTGGCAGAGTGACTCTCAATCAACTAGAGGGAAGGATCCACCAAAGAGTAACTGAAATACAGCCAGACAGCTTAAACAAACAGCATAAAGGGCATCCCAAGAATATCAGGCTCAGGATATCAAAGAGACTGCACCACTGAATCCCCCAGGTCTCCTATAAAGAATCTCATAACACAAAGGTGGAAAATCAAGGCAGACAAATCTAATAAACAAAAACAAACAAGAAGCATCCAACATGGGGAAACAAACAAACAACCTCCCAATGAAAGGAAAAGAGGAATCCCCAGAAAGAGAGATAAATGGAACAGATGTAAGCCAATTATCAGACATGGAATTCAAAAGAATGCTTATAAGGAAGCTCAATAAACTTGACAAACTCAAAAAAAAACTACAACAAACTTCAGGGGAATTACAAAGAATTCCAGGGCAACTACAAAGAACTCCAGGGAAGCCAAAAGGAACTTACGGAGAACTACATTACCTTAAAAAATGACATAGAAACTATCAATAAGAACCAGGAAGAAATGAAGAATACAATTTTTGAACTAGAGAACACAGTAGAATCAATCAAAGCAGGCTAAATGAAGCAGAGAATCGGATCAGTGAGTTAGAGGACAACGTAGAAAAAAATTCCCAGACTATACAACAACATAAAAAAATACTTAAAAAGAATGAAGAAGGTGTAAGAGAACTGCTGGACAATATGAAATGAAAAAATATTCAAATCATAGTGCTACAAGAAGGTGAAGAAGAGGAGCATGGAATAAAAAAACTAATTGAAAAAGTGATGACAGAAAATTTTCCTAACTTAATGAGAGAAAAAGTCATGCAAGTCCAAGAAGCACAGAGGGTATAATGAAGATGAACCCAAAAAGGCCCACTCCAAGGCACATCATAATTAAAACGGCAACATTCAAAGATAAAGAGAGAATCCTAAAAACAGCAAGAGAAAAACAGCAAATAACATAGAAGGGAGCTCTGATAAGGCTATCAACTGATTTCTCAACAGAAACACTGCAAGCCAGAAGTGAATGGCAAAAAATATTCCAAACAATGAAAAACAAAGGCCTACAACCAAGACTATTGTACCCATCAGGCTCTCCTTCAAAATGGAAGGTGAAATAAAGAGTTTCCCAGACAAAGCAAGACTAAAAGAATACATCTCCACGAAACCAACATTGCAAGAGATACTAAAGGAAATGCTTGAAGAAAAAGAAGAAAAAAATAGGGGGAGGAACACAGGAACAAAAGGAAATGAATAAATACCTGTCAATAATAACCTTAAATGTAAATGGATTAAATGCACCAATCAAAAGATATAGTGTAGCGAAATGGATACAAAAACATAACCCACATATATGATGTCTACAAGAGACACAACTCAAAACCAAAGATTTACACAGACTGAAAGTAAAGGGATGAAAAAATATTCCAAGCATATGGACATGAAAAAAAAGCTGGGGTAGCAATATTTGTATCAGACAAAACGGATTTCACAGCAAAGGCCATAAAAAGAGACAAAAAAGGGCATTTCATAATACTGAAGGGAACAATCCATCAAGAAGATATAACCCTGGTAAACATATATGCACCCAACATAGGAGCACCCAAATATACAAGGAAAATACTAGAAGACTATAAGAAGGATATCAACAGCAACACACTCATAGTAGGGGACTTTAACACTCCATTATCAACAATGGACAGATCTTTGAAGAAAAGAAACACCAAGGATATTGACTCATTGAACAACACACTAGATCAAATGGACTTAACTGATTATATATATAACTTTTCACCCCAAAGAATCAAAATATACATTCTTTTCAAATGCACATGGGATATTTTCTAAGATAGACCACATGGTAGGACACAAAACAAGCCTCAACAAATTCAAGAAAATTGAAATTATATCAAGCATCTTCTCAGACCACAGTACCTTGAAACTGGAAATCAACCTCAAGGAAAAAATATCAAAGACATCCAAACCCATGGAGAATGAATAACATGATATTCAATAATGAGTGGGTTAACAAGGACATCAAGGAAGAAATCAAGAAGTTTTTGGAAACTAATGTTAATGAACACAAAACAGCCCAAAACCTATGGGACACAGCAAAAGCAGTCCTGAGAGGAAAGTTCATAGCAATACAGGCCTATCGGAAAAGTATAGAAGAATCTCAAATAAAAAGTCTAACCCTAAAGCTACAAGAACTAGAACAACAACAAGAAACAAAGTCCAGGAGAGTAGAAGGAAGAAAATCATCAAGATCAGAGCAGAATTAAGACATAGAGACTAAAGAAACAATTCAAAAGATCAACAAAAATAGGAGCTGGTTCTTTGAAAGATAAAATCAAAAAGTCTTTAGTCAAGCTTATCAAGAAAAAGAGAGAGAGGACTCAGATAAACAAAATCAGAAATGAGGGAGGGGAAATCATGACCAATATCACAAAAATACAAAGGATTGTAAGAAATTACTACAAACAACTGTATGGCAAGAAATGTGACAACCTAGAAAAAATGGACAAATTTCTAGAAACATATAACCTTCCAAAACTGAATCAAGAAGTAAAAAGCCTGAACAGACCGATAACAAAGAGTGAAACTGAAACAGTAATCAAAAAACTCCCAGCACACAAAAGCCCTGGACCAGATGGCTTCACAGATGAATTTTACAAAACATTTAGGGAAGAAATAACTCCTACCCTCCTCAAACTATTCCAAAAAATCCAAGAAGAGGAAAGACTCCCAAACTGTTTCTATGAAGCCAGTATTACCCTAATTCCAAAACCAGGTCAAGACATAACAAAGAAAGAAAAGTACAGGCCAATATCAATGATGAACAGAGATGCTAAAATCCTCAATAAAATATTGGCAAACCAGATTCAGGAACACATAGAAAGATCATCCACCATGATTAAGTGGGATTCATTTCAGGGATGCAAGGATGGTTTAATGTTTGCAAATCAATAAATATAATACACCACCTAAACAAAATGAAAGACAAAAATTACGTGATCATATCAATAGATGCAGAAAAAGCATTTGCTAAAGTACAACAGCCACTTATGATGAAAACACTCAGGAATAGAGGGAGCATACCTCAACAAAATTAAGGCTATATATGAGAAACCTGAAGCCAACATCATACTCAATGGACAAAAACTGAAAGCATTCCCCCTGAGATCAGGAACAAGACAAGGATGTCCATTCTCTCCACTCCTACTTAACATAGTGTTGGAAGTCCTAGCCACAGCAATCAGACAAGAAAAAGAAATAAAAGGCATCCAAACTGGAAAAGATGAAGTAAAACTCTCATTATTTGTAGATGACATGATAGTGTACATAGGAAACCCTATAGACTCCACTAAAAACCTACTCAACATAATAAGTGAATTTGGTAAAATAGCAGGGTGCACAGTCAATAACCAAACATCTAAGGCATTTCTGTACACCAACAATAAAATATCAGAGATGGAAACTAAAAAAAAAAAAAAAAATTTATTTACTATAGCAACAAGAAAAATAAAGTACCTAGGAATAAACTTAACCAAAGAGATAAAAGACCTATACTCAGAAAACTACGTAACACTGAAAAAAGAAATTAAGGAAGATACAAATAAATGGAAGCAAACATCACGTTCGTGGGTGGGAAGAATCAACATCATTAAAATGTCCATATTACCCAAAGCTATTTACAGTTTTAATGCAATCTTTTTAAAAATACCAATGACATATTTCACAGACCTAGAACAAATACTTCAAATATTTATATGGAACCAAAAAAGACCCTGAATAGCCAGAGCAATCTTGAGACAGAAGAATACAGCAGAAGGAATCACAATATCAGACATCAAACTACATTACAAAGCCACTGTGATCAAAATAGTCTGGTACTAGTGTAAGAACAAACATATAGATCAATGGAACAGAATAGAGAGCCCAGAAATAAACCCAGGTCTATATGGTCAAATATTAGTTGACAAAGGGGAAAGAAGCATAAAATGGAGTGAGAAGAGTCTCTTCAACAAATGATGCTGGGAGAACTGGACAGGGACATGCAAAAAAATGAAACTAGACCACCAACTTACAACACATGCCAAAATAAACGCAAGATGGATCAAAGACTTAAATGTAAGCTATGACACCATAAAAGTCCTAGAAGAAAACATAGGCAGGAAAATTTCAGATAGTCCACATAACAATATTTTCACCAATACATTTCCTAAGGCAAGGGGAATAAAGGAAAGAATAAACAAATGGGTCTACATGAAAGTAAAGAATTTCTGCTCAGCAAGAGAAAACATTAGCAAGATGAAAAAGAAACCATCCGTGTAGGAAAACATATTTGCCAATGATACCTTAGAGAAGAGATTGCTCTCCAAAATATATAAAGAACTTATACATCTCCACAAGAAGACAGATAGCACAATTAAAAGATGGGCAAAGGACCTGAACAAAGACTTCTCCAAGGAGGATACACAGAGGTTCCATAGACATACGAAAGAATGCTCAACATCACTAGGCATCAGAGAGATGCAAATAAAAACAACAATTAGATACTACTTTACACCTGTCAGAATGGCCATCATCAACAAATCAACAAACAACAAGTGCTGGCGAGGATGTGGAGAAATGGGAACCCTAGTGCACTGTTGGTGGGAATGCAGACTGGAGCAGCCACTATGGAAAAGAGTATAAAATTACCTCAAAAAAGTAAAAATGGAACTGTCTTTTGAACCAACTAGTCCACTGCTAGGATTATACCCAAAAAATCCTGGAACCCCACTTTGAAAGAATTTATGCACCCCTATGTTCATAGCAGTGCTGTTTACAATAGCCAGGTGCTGGAAACAGCCTAAGTGCCAATCTGTAGATGAGTGGACTAAAAAACTGTGGTACATTTACACAATGGAATACTATGTAGCAGAAAGAAAGAAGGAACTCCTGCCATTTGCGACAACATGGTTGGAACTAGAAAGAATTATGCCTAGTGACATAAGCCAGGCAATGAAAGAAAAATACCATATGATATCACCTGATACAGGAGACTAATGAACAACACAAACAAATGAAGAAAATTGAATGAGGAACAGAATAACAGTTATCAGGGGTTATGGGGGAGGAAGAGAAGGGGGATAAGTACGGGAAGGGTCTACTTAGAGAACATGTATAAATGACACATGGACATGGATAACGGGGTGTGGAATGACTGTGGGAGAAGGGGTGGACTGGGTAGAGAGGAGTAATGGGGGGGAAATGGCACAACTGTAACTGAAAAACAATAAAAATAAAAAAATAGTCAGGGGGCTGTTAAGAATAGTATAGGAGAAGGAGAAACCAAAGAACTTACATGCACTACCCATGGACATGAACTAAGTGGGGTGGGACTGATGGAGGCCTAGACAGATAGGCTATATCTCCCTCCACAACTAAGAAGGAATACAACTACCTCAAAACTAGAGACAACTGGAAGTCCCAGAAAATCGAGCTGCATGGAAGTTCAACAAACAAAGATATAAGAAGAAATGCTCATCCAGACAGGTAGGAGGGGCAGAGCCGGGGCAGGTCACCTTGCACTGATACATACCCAAGGCTCTACCCCTTACAATGTAACAGGCATGATAGCTCTTCCTAAGACACAGAGGCAAACAAACACAGGGGCCTGTCAAGATGAGGAGACAGAAAAGTATGGCCCAGAAGAGGGAACATATCAAGGTTACAGTGGGAGAACCAAGTAATGAGGAGATTGCCAACCTAACAGATGGGGAGTTAGCCAATCTGATATATGTAGAGTTCAAAAAAATGATGATAAAGATGCTCACAGGCTTGACAGAGATGCTCAAGTACGGCAAACGCATAAGGGAAGAAGTGAAAGCTATGCTAAATGAAATTAAGAAAAATCCACACAAAGCCAATAGTGAAGGAAAGGAAACCAGGGTTCAAATCAATGATTTGGAACATAAGGAAGAAAGAAGCAGTCAACCAGTACAGAATGAGGAAACAAGAATTGAAATAATTGAGGAGAGACTTACAAACTTCTGGGACAACTTTAAATGTGCTGACATCAGAATAATAGGTGTGCCAGAAGGAGAAGACGAAGAGCAAGAAATTGAAAGCTTATGTGAAAAAATAATGAAGGAAAACTTCCCAATTTTGGTGAAGAAAATAGACATACAAGTCCAGGAAGCACAGAGAGCCCCAAACAAGCTAGACATAAAGAGGACCACACCAAGATACATCATCATTAAAATGCCAAATGTGAAAAATAAAGAGAGAATCTTAAAAGCACCAAGAGAAAAGCAGAGAGTTACCTACAAAGGGGTGCCTATAAGACTATCAGCTGATTTCTCAAAAGAAACTCTGCAGGCAAGAAGGAACTGGCAAGAAGTATTCAGTGTGATGAAAAGCAATGACCTATAACCAAAATTACTCTATCCAGCAAAGCTATCATTTAGAATGAAAGGGCAGATAAAGTGCTTCCCAGGCAAAGTGAAGCTAAAGGAGTTCATCATCACCAAGCCATTATTATATGAAATGTTAAAGGGACTTATTTAAGGAAAAGAAGATCAAAATTATGAACATTAAAATGACAACAAACTTACAACTATCAACAACTGAATCTAAAAAATAAAAACATAATCCAACTAAGCAAATCAGAATAGGAACAGAATCATAGGTATGGGGATCATTTGGAGGGTTATCAACTGGGAGGGGGAATGGGGAGAAATGGGGAAATGATGCAGAGATTAAGAAGCATAATTGGTTGGTACAAAATAGAGAGCGGGAAATTAACAATAATATAGGAAAGGGTGAGGCCAAAGAACGTATATGCATGACCCATGGACATGAACTAGAGGGGTGAGATTGCTGGAGGGAAGGGAGGTCTTGGGCAGAGGAGTGCAAAGGAAAAAAAAATTGGGATTACTGTAACAACATGATCAATAAAATATACTTAAAAAAAAAGATAAACAGTTCTTCAAAGCAAAATAGAGTCCTGAAATAGACCCACACATACATGAACAACTGGTTTTTGACAAAGATACAAAGGCAACTCAGAAAATAAATTATAGTTTTTCAACAAATGGTATTGATATAATCAGATATCTTTTTTTAATAGCTTTGTTTCACACCTCATATCATATACAAAAATTTACCCAAATTGTGTCAAAGACCTTAAATGTAAAAACACAAATTATTAAACTTTTAAAAACAAATAGAAAATAAATTTTGTGGCCTTGGGTTAAATAAAGATTTTTGATACAACACCAAAAGTATGATCTACTAAAATAGTTGGTATAGATTTTTTTCAAAATTAAAAACTTCTGCTCTTCAAAAGACATTGTTAAGCAAATGAAAATAAAAGCCACAGACTAGGAGAAAATATTTGCAAAGCGTTATCTGATAAATGACTTGTATGTAACATATATATATAGAATTCTCAAGCCCTGGCTGGGTGGCTCAGTTAATTGGAACTCTTTCTCATACACTAAAGGTTGCAAGTTTGATCCTTGGGTGAGGATTAAAAAAAGAAAAACTCTCAAAACTTAATAATAAGAAAACAAACAATTATATAATGGTCAAAGGACCCAAATAAACAGTCACCAAATAAGATATGAATAGCAAATAAGCACATGGAAAAATATTCAACATCATCTCACATTAAGGAAATGCAAATTAAAGCCCCCAAAAGATACCACTTTCCTCATATTAGAATGACTACAATTAAGACTTACTCCAAGTGAAGATGTGGAGCAACTGGAATCCTCATACATTGTTGAGAATATAAAATGTTAAAACCTCTTTGGAAAAGAGTTTTGCAGCTTTTTAAAAACTTAAATGTTCACCTGTCATATGATATAATTTTTCCACTCTTAGATGTTTTCCAAGATGAATGAAAGCATATGTTCTTAGCACTTTATCTGTAATTACCCCAAACTAGAAACAATCTAAAGTCCATCAAAAGGTGAATCGATAATTGAGTCTGGGTTGTGATATTGTGATTTAGAATAATAAATATATATATTTGGTCTTTGTCCCTGTTTCTGGCACAGTATCCCTAAAACCCTTCGAATTTCCTAAGTGATTAGAGCCATCAAGGAAGAAGGAGAGTCTGCTGTTATTCTAACAATCCCCTTTCAACTACACCTGTGTTTATGTCAATGAGATGATTTTTGGACAGCTCCTAGATAACTAAGGGACAAAATGAAGCTGGTTGCCAGGAACCAACCATGTGATTAGAAGATTGGGACTTTCAGCCCCACTCCCTGATTTTGGGGGTTGTGTATGTTGGAGGTTGACTTAATCATCAATGGCCAGTGATTCAACCAAGCATGCTTATGTAATGAAGTCTTCACTGAGAGAGGGAGAGGGAGAGAGAGAGAGAGAGAGAGAGAGAGAGAGAGAGAGAGAGAGAGATGGTTCCTCCAAGCTTCTAGGTTGGTAAACCCCATGGAGGTGCCAGGGCATGGAAGCTCTGTGCTCCTTCACTATTCATTGCCTATGCATTTCTGCCATCTGCATGTTCATTTGTAGCCTTTGAAATAGCCTTTGTAATGAATTGGCAACAGTAAGTAAAGCATTTTCCTAAGTTGTATGAACCCTTCTAGCAAATTAATGAACTTGAGGAGAGGGCCATGGGAACCTCTGATTTATAGCTGGTGGGTCAGAAGCACAGGTAACAACCTAGACTTCCAACTGGCATCTGAAGTGGAGGCAGTTTTGTGGGACTGAGCAGTTTTGTCAGAATTGAGTTAAATTGTGGGACAACCAGCTGGTGTCAGAAAATTAACTGGTGTGGGAAAAACATCCACATATTTCATGACCAGACATGTCAGAGGGAAGCCATATTGAGAGTATAAAAGTAGTCTGCAAGTAGAATTGTGAGGAGATACAGGAAAGGTGTTCCTATTTAGTGGTATATCTGGCAAATCCACTGCCCTCTCCCTCTCCCAAAATACAAGCAAGGTTGATTATCCATCCCACACAAACATGGGAGCACAGGCACTGCCCACTTATGCCATAAATCAGTTGAACACTTGTGGAATTTAATTTATGTGGAAAAAGAGAATATCCAAACATCATCAGGGTGAGCCATACTGAGTAATCAGTTCAAGGAGCAGAAGTCAAAAGCTATTTCAAGTCATCCACTTTTTGTACCATTTCAGGATAGGATCTATATCCCTTTCTAGAATCTAACATTCACCTTTTTAGCTGAAATTCATTTTCCTTGCATATTTTCAATAGACGTTGACCTTATCTATTATTTTTAAAGAGAGAAAATTCCCTGGGGCAAAAAAATCATCCTGATCCTTGGTCCAATCAGGGAATGTCAAATGCTCTCTGACAAATGAATATTGAAAGGTCACCCAAGGTAAGAACTCTATCGCCTTGACATTGAAATTCTCACACTGACCTGATGATAGAGGGTGGGAGGAGTATGGGAAAGAAACATAGTGGACCAGGGCTTTATTTATTTAAAACTTCGGTTAAAAAAATAAGCCTGGGGTTTTGAATTGTCTTACGAGAAATCACAAAGAAGATATTCAGTGGTGAAAGCAAAGATGTGCACAGAGAGGTCTTTAAGTACCCAATAATCTTCACCTTCCCACTTTAATCCACAGTGTTATTTTTTTTGTATGGAAAATGGCCCCTTTTCTCAATATTGTATAAATTGAATAAAATCTATGCCATCTAAAATGATGTGCAAATAGATATGATATCTAAGTAAAAACTGTGCATTTACTATGAAATGCTACTCTGATTTCGGCCAGATTACCATTTTGAAATATTTCTTAGGCAAAAATGCTGCAGCCAGCCCACTTTTATTCCATGGTATAAGTTAAAACTACCCCAAATTTTATAATCCAAGACTGCTTTATTTTCTTTACCATCTAATTCTAGGTATCCAGGGACACTATGATCATTGACATGTTGAAAATTTGGGGTATCCAGGTATCTTTTAAGTTTTTTCATTTTAAGGCTACCCTTACTAAATGTAATGTTTTAGTTACTAAACGCTTCATGTATTATTTCCTTTTTATACAATAATAACATCTATCATTGCTATGATTGCCCTGGTTTTATAGATGAGGAAATGAAATAGCATGGGAAAAGCAGAGGCTGGGAGATCTGGGGCTGGAACCACCCACTTCCCCAAACTCCGTGGTATCCTTGGGCAGTTCACCTGGCTCTTTGTTGGCAAAGGGGTGGGGCTAACCTCTCTGAGTGGTTTCTAATATCTAACATTAGATGGCAGTGATTCTAAGCTAAGAGCCCTTGTAAGTCCACTATGCTCACAAGAAACAGTGGAAAGGAAACATCTGTGTTACAGAAACTTAAAGATGAAAGGATTATCTTTTATTGCCTTATGAACTGCTCCAGTGGGAAGTTTTATTTCTGGATGACATCCATTTACTATACAAAAGAGAAATGATTAAATTGCTTGAGGAAGTACATGCTGAAAATAGCATGAAATTTATGTAGAGGTGAGATATTGACATTTGGGTGAAATGATTCTATTATTAGTATCCCATTACCTTTTCTAGATTGCTAGAGAACCATGTGACTTATTAACTCTAAGGACTCTTATAACGCCTGGTTTTTAGACATGGTGTACGTTTGAAGACACCAGTGTGAGTGCTATGACTAAGGCATCTCAGGACAATATATGTAAATTATTAACTCCAATTCAAAGAACTCTGTTATTATTAAAGACAGAGAGTCCATAACTAGGGAAATCATCCAAGTGATGGTGAATGGAGTCAGAGAAAAGGTAAGAACTACCAATCAGGTTTAAAACTTCCAGATAAAGACCTGGCCGGGTGGCTCAGTTAGTTTGAGCATCGTCTGTACACCAAAAAAGGTTGGGGTTCAATTCCTGGTCAGGGCATATATCTAGGTTATAATTCCCAGTCAGGGTGCATGCAGGAGGCAACTGTTTGATGTTTCTCTCTGACATCATTGTTTTTTTTCTCTCTCTCTATTTCTCCCTTCTTCTTTCTCTAAAATCAATTTTTTAAAAATAAAAATTTTTCAGAAAAACATTTCTGTGAATCTGATAGTATTTATATGCTGGAATATTTTTATTTTCCTATAAAAGAATATTTTTATTTTCCTCTCGTCTAGTATCTAACTCAGAACATAGCAGACATTAAAAATTATTCAATGAATGAATTTTAAAAGTATTTTTCCTTTAAAATGAAAACAGATGTTTTCTTGTTTGTTTGTTTATTTTTAGAGAGAGGGGAAAGGAGAAAGAGAGGGAGAGAAACATCTTTGTGTGGTTGCCTCTCACTTGCGCCCCCACCTGGGGACCTGACATGCAACCTAGTCATGTGCCCTGACTGGGAATCGAACCAGCGACACTTGGCTCGCAGGCCGACACTCAATCCACTGAGCAACAGCAGCCAGGGCCAGATGTTTTCTTGTATGTGATCACTTTTTCAATTATCACCTAAGGAGAAAAAAAGGAGGAAATTATAAAGTCAAAAGCAGAACTGAACAAATAAGAAAATATAAAACAATACACCTGATAGACAAATCCAAGAGCTCTGAGAGAAACACAATTAGTGGGCAAATGTAAGCATGAAGAGAAGAGGCAATTAAATACCATCTCATCAAGAAAGAGGAAGGAGACTTCTGGCCAAGGTGGAGACCTGGACTGACATGCTCCGTCTGCCTCCACAACTAAGAAGAACTGCAACTACCACAAAACCAGAAATAACCAGAAGTTCCAGATGTATGAAGTTATAAAGAAGTGGTGCACATCCAGACGGGTAGGAGGGACAAAGTTGGGGCAGAGAGGTCAAGTTGTGTTGGTGGCGGCAGCTGCAGTGACGGTGGCGAGACAGAGGTAAGCACAGACACTCATATTTAAAAAGAGGTGAGAAATGCCTCGGAAGCACCCCCGGCTGCAGACCAAACCTATCAGCTTGCAATTCCAGTGCCAGGGAAGGCAGACCCCCATTGCCTTGGACTGTGAGGGCCAGAGGGTATGGGGATGGAGGAGGAGGCTCCTGATCTCTCAGTAGAGAGTGAATGGCAGGAATTCGTCTTGGACCCCCTCCCCAACACAAAACACCACAGTGCGGTGAGAAGGGTCGCCCAGTAGTGACAAGTGCAGGGGGCTCCACCCCCAATAGCATAGGAGGTATGACAGCCTCACCCAGGAAGCAAAGGTAAACACAAAACTGTCAGGATGGCACAGATCATGATAGAGATCCCAGTGACACAGCTGACCAGCCAGCAAATATCTAATGTAATGGCTCAGCAGATAGGAAATCTTCCTGAGGCACTGTTCAGAGCTTTGATTGTGAGAAAGCTTACAGACTTAACAACAGATATTAAACAAGATGGGGAAGGAATGAAGGCTAGTCCCGCTGAAATGAATGAAAACACATACAAAACTAGTGGTTTGGGAAAATCGGAATATAGGGAAGGAACAGTCAACCAGCGCAGAAAGAGGAAATGAAAAGTGAGGAAAATGAAGAAAGGCTCAGAAACCTATGGGACAGCTATAAGCAGGCCAACATCCGAATCATAGGGTTGCCAGAAGGTAAAGAAGAACTAGAAACTGAAAAATTATGTGAAAAAATAATGAAGCAGAACTTCCCTAACTTGGGGAAGGAAGTAGACTTACAGGTCCAGGAAGCACAGAGAGTTCCAAATAAATTGGACCCAGGGGGAACCACACCAAGACACATTATAATCAAAATGTCAAAAGTTAAAGATAAAGAGAGAATCTTAAAAGCAGCAAGAGAGAAGAAGAGAATTACATACAAAGGGGTCTCAATAAGACTCTCAGCTGATTCCTCAAAAGAAACTCTGCAGGCAAGAAGGGACTGGCAAGAAATATTCAAAGTAATGAAAAGCAGAAACCTACAACCACAATTACTCTATCCAGTGAAGCTGTCATTCAGAATAGAAGGGCAGAGAAAGTGCTTGCAGGATAAAGTAAAACCGAAGGAGTTCATAGCTCCAAACCACTGTTATATGAAATGTTAAAGGGACTGGTTTAGGAGAAAGAGGATCAAAACTATGAACATTAAAATGAAAACTGTATCACAATAACCAACAACAAGAACTAGGAAATTGAAACAAAGGCCAACTAAGTAGGCAATGAAAGTGGAAAAAGAATTATAGGTACGGGGAAAATTTAGAGGGGAGATCAGCTCGGCGGGGGGAGAGGGGAAAGAGAGGGAGATGGTACAGGAATTAAGAAGTGTAGTAGGAGGGAGTGGAGTAGATAGGAAGATGTTGAGAAGAACAATATGCACAACCAATGGGCATGGACTAAGGTGGGGGAGATTGGGGGGAGGGGTGGTCACTAGGTGGAAGGGAACAAAGGGAAAAGAAATTGGGACAAACCTAACAGCATAATCAATAAAGCATATTTAAAAAAAGAAAAAAGAAAGAAGGAAATATACACCATTAATATGTGAGATTTGCAAGAAAAAAATTAATGTGTATGGAATTATTTTCTAAGGAAACATAAATGGTCAATATTGATATAACAAATACAAATATTAACAGGATTATCTAAAAGTGAACTAGTTGCTCTGGCCAGTGTGTCTCAGTTGGTTTGAGCATCATTCCTTACACCAAAAGGTTTTGAATTTGATTCCTGGTCAGGGCAGGTGCATAGGTTGTGGGATCGGTCCCGGTCAGGGCATGTACGGAAGGCAACCGATCAATGTCTCTCTCTCTCTCTCTTCCTTACCCACTCTCTAAAATCAATAAGCATATCCTTGCATAAGGATTTTAAAAAAAGAAAAAGAAAACTAGCTGATTCTAAATTTTATAGGAAATATAAACAAACAATAATAGCTAGGAAAAATCTAAAAAATAAATAATAATAATATTAAAGAAGGGTGTTTCTATGTGTAGTATTGACAGTGAGATCAGCCTTGGTCGGTTAGCTCAGTTGGTTAGAGTGTCATCCCCATACGCTAAAGTTGTGGGTTCAATCCTCCATCAAAGCACATATCAGAATCAACCAATGAATGCATAAATAAATAGAACAACAAATCGATGTTTCTTTCTCTCTCTCTCTCAAATCAATAAATAAAAAGAAAAAAAAAAAGAAAAACAAGATCAATGGGCCAGACCATCATGAAGTACAGACTAGACTCAAAGAAATTGAAAAATTTAGTAGAAGAGACATCTGGCATTTTAAGTCATGAAGGAAATATGTTCTTTCCAATATATAATATTGGGGACAAGAATAATCCCCAAGAAATCTTAAATGCAGTTGATATTGATAACAATAATGTTTGTATTATTATTATTATGAAATTATTTCATACACATAGTAAGACATATATGCATGAATTTATGTATACATGCTATGTATACATAGATATGTATGATGTATGTACATATGTACCAGTGAGAAATCAATCAGAGAAGCAGAACCACTAGAAATGATTTAGAATAAACTTTTCCTGTGTAGGGATTTTCTCTCAAGCAATTGTGCCAGCTGGTTAAATGATCTCCATTACCATCTTCTTCTCACACCTGGCTCAGGATTTGGAGAAGCTGAAGGAAAAGATTCCACAGGAACTGGAGGACGCTGCACCTAGATGCTGCCCACACCAATAGGTAAGCAGACAGATCCACAAAAATGTGCTAGAGCTCCAACAAGGCCTAGCCTATGATGACTTTTAGAGAGTAAGTATGGTACTTCAAAATCTCTCACAAATTTCTCTTGTGTCAAACCTGAGATCTACTGGGAAGGGAATACTAGAAAATGTAGTTCTGTTTAGTCAAGTTAACATATTATTAAGCCACACATATTATACATTCACATACACACTATGCACAGATACATACACTATATACATATATAATTTTAATATATATATATAATTGTGTTATTTTATTAGGAACAAAGCTGTTTAATGTAAGAGAAAAAAGATACAAATATAAAATCAGAAAGTTAAGTAAAAACCATGAGATATTCAAATTGAACTGAATGATAAGTATAAACTCATGATGTATTTTTATTTTTTGAAAAAATTAATATGCTTTTCCTAGCTCTAAGCTGAAAAAGCCTTGAAGCAACAGCAACACAGTAGCAATGAGTATACCTCGCATCCATTCTGTGGTCTCTAAAGACCATTTCCCACTAAAACGAACTGGGGCTTCTTGGAGAAATGGCTGTTTACTGGTCTGGGGCAGGAAAAGTACAAGATGAGTATTAAATATCTTCTATCAGAAAGTAAGGAAGCTATCAGAGACTTTGAGGTTAATGTCAAAAACACAGGAATAACTTAAAGGGAAGATTAAAACACAGTAAATATATAAAAATTCATAGTTCACTGTGATGATGAGAAATAAGGAAGAAAAACATAACGTACAACAACTTATTGGATTCCACTGGAAAAAAAATGAACAAGTTGTTAGAAAATTTTCTCTAAAAAACATACTTTAATCCCAAGCTTTGAAAAAGATAGAAAACTTCACAATTCATTTTATGAAGATATCCTAATCCTAATATGAAAACTTAACAAAACACAAAAACTAAACTACCATAAAATATCATTTATGATAGGAGCAAAACAATAAGTAACTGTTAACAAAAGAAATATAGTTACATTAGAAGACTAATGTCAATTTTTCTTAGGAAATCCTGCCACATTTTGACATTACAAAAATAATTCTCCCACGGTTTATTCCAGTGCTTTCTTTGAGTTCAGGTTTTACAATTATCTTATTTCCTGTCCCCTCTTCACCTAAGTTGACCATTATTTATTCTTTAAGCATAATACATGATATGTTACCCAGTTTTCTTTTTATAATTTTTTATTGTTTGTGCTATTAAAGTTGTCCCAATTTTCCCCCTTTGCCCCCTTTCTCCCAGCATCCCCCTTCCCACAGTCAATACCCACACCATTCTTCATGTCCATGGGTTACACATATATGATCTTTGTTTAATCCCTTCACCTTCTTTCAACCAGTCCTCTCTTACAGATATCAGTCTGTGCTTTGTTTCTGTGCCTCTCATTCAATTTTGCTCATTAGTTTATTTTGTTCCTTAGATTCCAGTTATAAGTGAGACCATATGTATTTGTCTTTCATTTCCTGGATTATTTCACTTAGCATAATAGTCTCCAGTTCCATTCATGCTGTAGCAAAAGGCAGAAATTCATTCTTCTTTCTTTGTGGTGCACAGTATTCCATTGTGTAAATATACCACAGCTTTTTTACCCACTCATCTACTAATGGGCGCTTAGGCTGTTTCCAACTCTTAGCTATTGTAAATAGTGCTGCTATGAACATAGGGGTGTTTAAGTTCTTTTGAATTGGTGATTTGGGATTCTTAGGGTACATTCCCAGCAGCCAAAAAGCAGTTCCATTTTTAATTTTTTGATGAAACTCCACTGATTTCCACAGAGGCTGCACCAGTCTGCATTCCCACCAACAGTACACTAGGATTCCCTTTTCTCCACATCCTCATCAGCACTTCTTTGTTGAGTTATTAATGATAGTCATTTTGGCAAGTGTGACGTGGTATCTCATTGTGGTTTTAATTTGCATCTCTCAGATTGCTAGTGATGATGAGCATTTTTTCATAAGCCTATGGATCTTCTGTATGCCCTTCTTGGAGAAGTGTTTACTCAGGTCCTTTGCCAATTTTTTAATTGGATTGTTTGTCTTCCTGGTGTTGAGTCGTATGAGTTCTACATATTTTTGAGAGTAACCCCTTAAACTGATATATCACTGGCAAATATGTTCTCCCCTACAGTGGGTTTCCTTTTCATTTTGCCGATGGTTTCCTTAGCTGTGCAGAAGCTTTTTAATTCGATGTAGTTCCATTTGCTTATTTTTTCCCTTTGTTTCCCTTGCCCTAGGAGCTACATTGGCAAAAATACTGTCACATGAGATAGCTGAAATTTTACTGCCTATGTTTTCCTCTAGAATTTTTATGGTATCTAAGCCTTTTATTTTGAGCTTATTCTAGTGTATGATGTAAGCTGGTAGTCTAGTTTCATTGTTTTTGCAAGTACTAGTCCAGTTCTCCCAACACCATTTATTGAAGAGACTGTCTTTATTCCATTGTATGCTCTTGCCACCTCTGTCAAATATTAATTGAGCAGAGAGGCATGGGTTAATTTCCGGGCTCTCTATTCTGTTCCATTGATTTATGTGTCTGTTCTTACACTAGTACCAGACTGTTTTGGTTACAGTGGCCTTATACTATAGTTTCATATAAGGTATTGTGATCCCTCCAACTTTGTTCTTCTTTCTCAAGATTTTTGAGGCAATTTGGGGTTTATCTTGGTTCCATAAAAATTTTTGGAATATTTGCTCTAGATCTGTCACTGATATTTTAACAGGAATTGCATTGAATCTCTAGATTGCCATTTCATCTTCTAACTCAATGTAATCAGCATTGTGTCCCTGCTGCAAACTTCACTTTGACTGTGTAATAAGTAATGATTAAGGACCTACCACCTAATACCAGAGAGGCAGGTTGGTTTTCTCTGAAAGGAGAGACCTCACCCTAGCCTGTGTGGCTCAGCTGGGCATTGTTCTGCAAACCAAAATTTACTGGTTTAATTCCCAGTCAGGACACATGTCTTGGTTGCAGATCAGATCCCTAGCACAGGGCATACAAGAGGCGACCAATTGATATTTCTCTTGCACATTGATATTTCTCATCCTCTCATTCTCCCTCCCTTTCTCTATCTCTAAAAATAAATAAATAATTTTAAAAATATGAACACCAGTCTGTGTTTTTTAAAGTATATTTTAAGCTTATGTTGTCACAGTAGTCTCAATTGTTTTCCCTTTTCTCCCCTTTGCCCATTACCCCACTTTCCTCCAGCAATCCCACCCCCTTTAGTTGAGGTCCATGGGTCGTGCATATAAATTCTTTGGCTTTACTCTTTCCTATATTATTCTTAATTCCCCCCTCTCTATTTTGTACCAACCAATTATGCTTCTTAACCCCTGCACCATTTCCCCATTTCTTTCCCTTCCTGCTCCCAGCTGATAACCCTCCAAATGATCCCCATACCTAGGATTCTGTTCCTATTCTGGTTTGCTTAGTTGGATTTTTTTTTAGATTCAGTTGTTGATAGTTGTAAATTTGTTGCCATTTTAATGTCCATGGTTTTGATCTTCTTTTACTTAAGTAAGTCCCTTTGACATTTCATATAATAATGGCTTGGTGATGATGAACTCCTTTAGCTTCACCTTGTCTGGGAAGCACTTTATCTGCCCTTCCATTCTAAATGATAGCTTTGCTGGATAGAGTAATTTTGATTGTAAGTCCTTGCTTTTCATCACATTGAATACTTCTTGCCAGCCCCTTCTTCCTGCAAAGTGTCTTTTGAGAAGTCAGCTGATAGTCCTATAGGCACCCCTTTGTAGGTAACTCTGCTTTTCTCTTGTTGCTTTTAAAATTCTCTCTTTAACTTCAGGCCAAGATGGAAGCTTAGATTGACATGCTTGGTCTCCCTCTACAACTAAGTAGGAACACAACTACCTCAAAACAAAAGATAACCAGAAATTCCAGAAAATAAAACTACATGGATGTCCAACATACGAAGTTATAAACCAGCGGTGCTCATTTGGACAGGTAGGAGGGGTGAGAAACCATGGTGCTGTTTATGGTAGCAGTGGGGATAGTGGTGGGACTGCGAGAAACACCGGGGAGCAATCTCAGATGCAGTCGAGACCCCGCAGTTTTGTGATTCCAAAGTTAGGAATGGAAGCCTCCCCCCCCTTGCCTTGGATGGTGAGGCCCAGAGGGTGGGGGGACAGATCTCGATCTCTCAGCAGAGAGTAACAGCAGGAATCCATCTTGGATCCCCACCTGCACACAAAGTGCCATAATGCGGCAAAAAAGGTCGCAGATCACTGCCGGTCGCCAGGTAGTGAAGAGTGCACGGGGCCCCGCCCCCTATATCCTGCCCAGGAAGCAAAGGTAAACAAGACTGTCAGAATGAAGCAGGCAACGATTGAAATCCCAGTGACTCAGCTCACCAGGCAGCCGATGTGGGACCTGACAGACGAACAAATAGGAAATCTTTCTGAGGCTCAGTTCAGAGCTATAGTCATAAGGTGGCTTACAAAATTAACAAAAGATTTGGAACAAGACAGGGAATAAATGGAAGCTAGTCCTGCTGAAATGAATGAAAACACATACGAGACAAGTGGTGAGGAAATAAAATCCAGAGATCAAATCAACAAATCGGAACATAGGGAAGGAACAAACAGTCAACCAGTGCAGAAAGAGGAAACAAAAAGTAAGGAAGGTGAGGAGAGGCTCAGAAACCTCTGGGACACCTATAAGCAAATGAACATTCAAATAATAGGATTGCCAACAGGCGAAGAAGAAGAAGTAGAAATTTAAAAATTATGTGAAAAAATAATGAAGCAGAACTTTCTTAACTTGGAGAAGAAAATAGACTTACAAGTCCAGGAAGCACAGAGAGTTCTAGAAAAACTGGACCCAGGGAGAACCACTCCAAGACACATTATGATCAAATTGTCAAAAAATAAAGATAAAGAGAGAATCTTAAAAGCAGCAAGAGAAAAGAAAATAATCATGTACAAAGGGGTCCCAATTAGACTATCAGCTGACTTCTCAAAGGAGACCCTGCAGGCAAGAAGGGACTGGCAAGAAATATTCAAAGTAATGAAAACCAAAAACCTACAGCAAAACTGTCATTCAGAATAGAAGGACAGAGAAAGTGCTTCCACGACAAAGAAAAACTGATTGAGTTCATTAGATCCGAACCAGTATTATATGAGATGTTAAAGGGACTGCTTTAGAAGAAGGAAGATCAAAACTATGAACATCAAAATGAAAACTGCATCACAACAACCAACAACAGAAGCTAGGCAATCAAAATAAAGGCAAACTAAGTAGGCAATAATAGTGAAAAAATAACTATAGGTATGGGGAACATATTGGGGACAGGTCAGCAGGGAGGGGGAAGGGGGAAAGGGAGGGAGATGGTACAGGAATTAAGAAGCATAGTAGGAGAGAATGGAGTAGACAGGAAGAGGTCGAGAAGAACTATATGCACAACCAATGGACATGGACTAAAAAGGGGGGACAACTGGAGGGAAGGGGGCCACAGAGTGGAGGGAAGCAGAGGAAAAAGAAATTTGGACAACTGTAACAGCATAAACTATAAAACATATTTTAAAAAATGATTCTCTTTATTTTTAGTCTTTGGTATTTTAATGATGATGTGTCTTGGTGTGGTGCTCTTTGGGTCTAGCTTGTTTGGGACTCTCTGTACTTCCTGGACCTGTATGTCTATTTCCTTCACCAAATTTGGGGAGTTATTTTTTTCATTATTTTTTCACATAAGCTTTCGATTTCTTGCTCCTTCTCTTCTCCTTCTGGCATTCCTCTGGCTTGGATGTTAGCATGTTTAAAGTTGTCCCAGAGGTTTCTAAACTCTCCTCAGTTTTTTTAATTTTTGTTTCCTCATTCTGTACTAGTTGACCGTTTTTTCCAAATCATTGATTTGAACCCCGGTTTCCTTCCCTTCACCTTTGGTTTTGTGTGGATTTTCCTTTGTTTTATTTAGCATAGCCTTCACTTCTTCCCTTATGTGTTTGCAATCCTCAAGCATATCTGTCAAGCTTTTGAACTCTAATTTTGTTAGGTTGGCTATCTCCTCATCATGTACTTCTCCCAACTGAACCTTGATCCATTCCCTCTTTTGGGCCATACTTTTCTGTCTCCTCATCTTGACAGGCTCCTGTGATTGATTGTTTCTATGTATTAGGTAGAGCAGTCACACCTGTTGCATTGTAGGGGGCAGAGCCTTAGGT
Source organism: Furipterus horrens (assembly GCF_987537825.1). Taxonomy (NCBI): domain Eukaryota; kingdom Metazoa; phylum Chordata; class Mammalia; order Chiroptera; family Furipteridae; genus Furipterus; species Furipterus horrens. The sequence goes on along the minus strand of NW_028327178.1, from coordinate 51,350,211 downwards.
ATTCATCAGTATAGAGTGACCTGTTTCACCATGTTGTGGCACTATATGTGGGGGAGGAGTCTGAGAGGGGACAATACCGCTTGCTCAGCATTCACCCCTTTTCCAGGCACTTCTCCCAGTTTCGTATGGCACTGGCAACTCTCTAGCTGTTTCCCTGGCCATCATTCCCAAAGTGGATGGGTCTGTGGACATTCTAGGACCATGGGGGCCTTTTAAACAAGCAAGCTCTACTGAGAGACCAGCAGTTTTTTCCTCTACCCCAACCCCCACTGGTTTGCACAGTCCGTAGCAATGAGGCTTTATTTTCCCCGGCACTTGGACCATGAGCTGCACTGTCTGATCTAGTGCAGGGAGTGCTCTCCAGGTGTCCCTCCTGACTTTTAAAAACATGTGGCTGTGCTTCCCGATGGTCTGCCGCTGCCACTGCTGCTGCTGCTGCTGCTGCTGCCACCACTGCACGGCGTCCTCTCCACACCGGATCCACCCCTCCTACCTGTCTGGATGAGTATTTCTTCTTTATATCTTTGTTTGTTGGACTTCCATGCAGTTCAGTTTTCTGGAACTTCTGGTTGTTTTAGTTTTGAGGTAGTTGTATTCCTTTTAGTTGTGGAGGGAGATGCAGCATGTCTGTCTAGACCTCCATCTTGACTGGAGCTTGTTTTGAGTAGAGTGGTATCCTAAAAAAAAGAAAAAGAAAAAGAAAAAAGAAACCAAAGTCTTGATGTGAATTAACCAAATTTGCACACGCTAATCCTTTACCAAATTGAGGATAGGAATCAGATTTCCAAACAGGGCCCAGTATTCTATTAATTTTGTCACCTCTTACTCTATAAGCATGCACATCGAGTGAGTTTTTATGTATATATCCTTCTATTTCTTGACTGGAGCAAAGGTGAAATTAACAAGAACTTTATATAAGATAATAATATTAAGGTAAAAAAATTAACAAACACATTGTGGAAGTAAGAAATATGGAATAGTTTAAATTTTGATCATTGACAAAGTTTTTTAAATAAAGATATATGTATAAAATAATAATAAAATTTACAAGTATATAGTGATTTAAGCTAAGAATATTCATGATTATTGTGTCAATTAAATGTTCTGAAGTTTCCCTAGGCCTGGCACTAGCAGCAGCTAGCATTGGTTCACAGTTTAGCTTCATCTGGATACCTCCAAGCCTAGCACAAATAGCAGCCATCTGCAGATTGCTTTATATCTTATGCTGTGTGACCCTGGACAGAACAAAGACAATGGCTGAACTTGGATGTGCCAATTGCAATCAAGGCTCAAATACAACACCTAGAGTACCCAGCTTAAATAATAGGGGAGGCTGTGCCACTGGCCCTACAGGACACCTACTACCTTAGGTCACTCTACCAAGCCTGGGAGACATAGCAGCTCTACCCAGTAATAGATATAAACATAAGGAGGCCACCAAAATGAGGAGACAAAGAAACATGACCCAAACGAAAGAACAGAACAAAACTTCAGAAAAAGAATTAAACAAAATGGAGAGAAGCAAGCTACTATATGCAGAGTTCAAAAACACTGGCTATAAGGATGCTGAAGGAACTTGGTGAGAACCTCAACAGCATAAAAAAGATCCGGTCAGAAACAAAGGGAATCCTAATTAAAATAAAGAACAATTTACAGGGAATCAATAGTGCAGTGGATGAAGCCAATAATTAAATCAGCGATTTGGAATATAAGGAAGCAAAAAAAAATAATAATAATAATAACCCAATCATAATAGCGAGAACAAAAGGATCCCCCCAAAATAAGGAGAGTGTAAGGACCCCCTGGGACACCTTCAAGCATACCAGCATTTGCATGATGGGGGTGCCAGAGGAAGAAGAAAGAGAACAAGAAATTGAAAACCTATTTGGAAAAATAATGATAGAAAACTTCCCTAACTTGATGAATAAAATAGATATACAATCTCAGGAAACACAGAGAGTCTCAAACAAGATGAACACAAAGAGGCCTACTCTAAGAGTCATCATAATTAAAATGCTAAAGGTTAAAGACAAAGAGAGGATCTTAAAAGCAACAAGATAAAAACACTTAGTTACCTACAAGGGAGCCCCCAAAAGAAACTTTAAAAGCTAAAGAGATTGGAAAAAAATATTCAAACTGAAGAAAATCAAGGACCTACAACCAAGATTACTCTACCCAGAAAAGCTATCATTTAGAATCAAAGGACAGATAAAGAGCTTCCCAGACAAGAAAAATCTAAATGAGTTCATCAAACCAAACCAATATTATATGAAGTGTTAAAGGGTCTACTCTAATAAGAAGACTAAACTTAAAAAATAGGAACAATAAAATGACAACAAATAAATATCTATCAACAATTTAATCTAAAAATCAAAATAAACAAAGAAGCAGAATAGAAACACAATCATAAATACAGAGAATGTTTTGATGGTTGTCAGATGGGAGGGGGTTCATAAGGATGGGATAAAAAGGTGACAGTACTAAGAAGTACAAATTGGTAGTAAAAGAATAGTCACAGGGATATAAAGTACAGCATAAGAAATAGAGTAGCCAAACTTCCAGCCAAGATGAAGGCCTAGACAGACATGCTGGGTCTCCCCCAACAACTAAGAAGGAATACAACTACCCCAAAACTAGAGACAACCAGAAGTTCCAGAAAACCAAGCTGCATGGAGGTCCAACAAACAAAAATATAAAGAAGAAATACTGTATTCATCCAGACAAGGAGGAGGGGTGGAGCCCAGGTGGAGAGGATGCAGTGTGGTGGCTCTGGTAGCAGTGGCAGCCGTGGCAGTGGCAGGCTGGTGGAAAACGTAGTCACATGTTTTTAAAAGTGGGGAGGGACACCTGGGGAGCATTCCCAGCTCCTGACCAGACCGCAAAGCTCCAGGTTGCAGCGCCAGTGAAAATCAAGCCTCATTGCTACTGACTGTGCAAACCAGTGGAGGTTGGGACAGAGGAAGAAACTGCTGGTCTCCCAGCAGAGTCCGCTTGTTTAAAGGGTTACCATGGTCCTAGAACATCCGCAGACCCACCCACTCTGGGAACGACAGCCAGGGCAACAACTAGAGAGGTGCCAGTCCCATACGAAAATGGGAGAAGTGCCTGGAAAAGGGGCAAATGCTGAGCAAGCAGCATTGTTCCCTCTCTTACTCCTCCCTCACAAACAGTTCTACAATGTGGTGAAATGGGTCGCCCTGTACTGATGAATACTTAAGGCTCTGCCCCTTAAAATGTAACAGGAGCGATAGCTATACCTAAGACACAGAAGCAAACAAACACAGGAGCCTGTCAAGATGAGGAGACAGAGAAGTATGGCCCAAAAGAGGAAACGGATCAAGGTTCCATTGGGAGAACTAAGCGATGAGGAGATAGCCATCCTGACAGATGAGGAGATAGCCAACTTTACAGATGCAGAATTCCAAACACTGGTGATAAAGATGCTCACAGGCTTGACAGATATGCTTGAGGATGGCAAAATGCATAAGGGAAGAAGTGAAGGCTATGCTAAATGAAATGAAGGAAAATCCACACCAAACCAATGGTGAAGGGAAGGAAACCAGGGTTCAAATCAATGATTTGGAACACAAGGAAGAAAAAAAACAGTCAACCAGTACAGAATGAGGAAACAAGAATTGAAAAAACTGAGAAGAGGTTTAGGAACCTCTGGAACAACTTTAAACATGCTGACATCAGAATCATAGGAGTGCCAGAAGAAGAGGAAGAGCAAGAAATTGAAAGCGTATGTGAAAAAATAATGAAGGAAAACTTCCCAAATTTGGCAAGAGAAGTAGACATACAAGTCCAGGAAGCACAGAGAGCCCCAAACAAACTAGACCCAAGGAGGAGCACACCACGACACATCATAATTAAAATGCCAAAGGTTCAAGATAAAGAGAGAATTTTAAGTGCAACAAGAGAAAAGCAGAGAGTTACCTACAAAGGGGTGCCTATAAGATTATCAGCTGATTTCTCAAAAGAAACTCTGCAGGCAAGAAGGGGCTGGCAAGAAGTATTCAGTATGATGAAAAGCAAGGACCTACAACCAAGATTTCTCCACCCAGCAAAGCTATCTTTTCAAGTGGAAAAGCAGATGAACTGCTTCCTAGACAAGATAAAGCTAAAAGAGTTCATTATCACCAAGCCATTATATGAAATGTTAAAGGGGTTTATCTAAGAAAAAGAAAATCAAAACTATGAACACTAAAATGACAACAAACTCACGACTATCAACAACTGAATCTAAAAAAAAACAACAAAATTCAACTAAGCAAACCAGAATGGAACAGAATCATAGGTATAGGGATCATTTGGAGGGTTATCAGCTGGGAGGGGGAAGAGGGAGAATTGGGAAATGATGCAGGGATTAAGAAGCATAATTGGTTGGTACAAAATAGAGAGGGGGAGGTTAAGAATAATGTAAGAATGGGTGAAGCCAAAGAACTTAGATGTATGACCCATGGACATGAACTAAGGGGGGTGAGATTGCTGGAGGGAAAGGAGGTACTGGGCAGAGGGGAGCAAAGGGAATAAAATTGAGACTACTGTAACAACATAATAAATAAAATATACTTAAAAAAAATAGAGTAGCCAAAGAACATCTATGCATAACCCTTGGACATGTACATTTGTGTGGGGATTACCTGAGGGAATTGGGGAGGGGGGCAGTGCTGGGTGGAGGGTGGCAAAAGGGAAAAAAATCAGAAAAACTGTGATAGCATAATCAATAAAATATAACTTAAAAATATTGTAATAACTATGCATGGTGCCAGGTGGGTGCTGGAAATATCGGAGAGAATACTTTGTAAATGTATAATTGCCTAACCACTACACCATCCACCTGAAACTAATACAAAATGTATATATTGAAAGTAAACAGTAATTGATAAATAAATTTTTTAAAGGGGAAAATGGCAGCAAAAGGGATTGGAAATCAATGGGAAGAATTTCTTGACTCTGAGGGGGTTAAAATTAATTAATTAATTAATTAATTAATGTTCCGAAGTTTAATAAAAAAGCATAGGCAAGCATTCAGAAGTCTGTATTGATCAGGACAAGTACCCCACAAATATATTTTTTCTGAAACATTGCAAACAGTACTACATATGTAGTACTATAAACATAGTACTACTAACATTGTACTACAATCAGGTTGCATCAGTCAGTTTTATACTTAAAGCCTTCAGGATTCAGCACTAGACTTAGAGGACAGTCTTGTGACCAAAGAAGGAAAGACAAGGTAAGCATCTATGTGTGTTTCTACAAACACAAACTTTTTGAATAGATGCACAATTGAGTGCAAACAAGAGTTATTACAGTGAATGTGAAGAACAAAGAGTAGTGTGAAAGAAAACTTTTATTTTTCTTTTATGTTTTCTCAATTGTTTAACTTCTAAACATAAATATGTATTAGTTTCATAATTTTTCAAAATGTTTTCTCCATTGAAGATGCACAAATAAACAAAATATGATACATACATAAAACGAAATATTCTTTGGCCTTAAAAAAGGACATTCTGACACATGCTAACAGCATAGATGAACCTTGAAGACATTGTGTTCAGTGAAATAAGCCAGTCACACACACACAAAAATATGATATTACATAATTTCACTTATATGAGGTACCTAGAATGGTCAAATTTATAGACATAAAGTAGAATGGTGGTAATCAGGGCTGGGGAAAGAAAAATGGAAAGCTGTTGTTTATGGGTACAAAGTTTCAGTTTGGGAAGGTGAAAAAGTTCTGGAGATTGATACTGGTCATGGTTGTACAACAATGTGAATGTACTTAAAATAGTTAAAATGGTAAATTTTATAGGGTTGGCCAAAAAGTTTGTTAAGTTTTTTCTGTATGATGGCTCCAGTAATGCTTAGTTGTCTTTGGTTTCATTTGAAACCATTTTGTTAAATTGTGTTGTGACAGCTGTCATACCACCATGCATTTTTTTAATATCAAAATCGGTGAATTTTTGTGCAGCAATTTTAATATAGAGGATAGAAGAATACACACAACATTTTCAGCATGTTATTTCAAGAAAGGTAAAAACGCAACTGAAACTCAAAAAGAGATTTGTGCAGTGTAGAGAGAAGGTGTTGTGACTGATTGAATTTGTCAAAAGTGGTTTGCAAAGTTTCTTGGTACTATTTACATTTTGGCCAAATAATTATTCGCTGTGGGACTGTCTTATGCATTGGAAGATGTTTAGCAGCACCCCTGGTCTCTACCCACTAGAAGCCAATAGCAGGAGATAGCCGACATACTTAAAATATCCAAATCAATAGCTATTGGTGAAAATAAAAAATGTCTTTTATTTTACAGAAAACACTAAACAGACTTTTTGGTCAACCAAAAAGTTTATGTATTATGTATTGTATCACAACTTTTTAAAAAATAATTTATTTTTGTATTCCTTCTCTTGGAAATTACATCTTCTTGTCTTTGCCCATTAGTTCATTCATTTGAATAAACTATTTATATGTTAGGGTATATTAAATATTTTTCTTTCATATTTTTATAAAGTAAATTAATAATTTATTTTCTTTTTAGTTAGGAAATGAGATCTTTTTTGAAACTTAGAAATTTATCATAATTATGTGGTTGTTTTTAAATTTTTTCCTTTGAGATTTCTCCCACAATTTTAAGGTTCTGAAGTGTCCCACCACCCTCAGTGTTTAGATATTTTTTTCAGCTTTTTCTATGTTTATTTTTTACATTTAATTAATTCACCAGTTGGCACAACAAAATCAACTGAATAATTTTCTTATTGACTTGAGATGATTCTTTAATCATATATTAACAGTTTTAATTTATAATAAATTAAAATGTACAATAAATCCAGTTGTTCGACTTTCTATTTTGTACCACTGATTAGGGTGTTTTGTTTTACGTACATCACTACAATCCTACTTAATTATTGCACTTTTATGAGGCAGAGTGCATTTTGCAGTGAAAAAAATGGTTGCAATAATATTTCCCATTACACATGGTCTTCTAGAGCCTTAGTATTCTTTTTAAAAATCTTTATTGAATTTATTGGGATGACATTGATTAATAAAATTACAGAAGTTTCAAGTGTATGATTCTATAATACATCACTTGTATATTGCATTGTGTGTTCATCACCAAAAATCAAGTCTCCTTTCATCATCCTTTATCCCCCTTTTACCCTCTTCTCTCTCTCTCGCCACCCACCTTACCCGCTGGTGATCACCATAGTGTTGTCTTTAGAACCTTAGCATTCTTCCATTAAGATGTAGAAGCTAGGTTGCCTCCTCGAAACTGGGCAGACTCTTGTGACTGCCTCAAAGAATGTTGTGCAATGGAGGCGACCCTGAGTGACTTCTGAGAATAGAATAGAGAAAACCATGAAGCTTTTTCTAGGCTCTCTAGAGACACTGGCCTTGGGAAGTCTGAGTCATATGTAAGAAGTGCCAGGTTGGGAAGACCACATGGAGACAGATAGAAATGCCCAGGAGCCCCACAGTCCCAACCTCAGAGGTTTGAGTCTTCCCAGCGCAAGCACTTACCAGACCTGGCAGTGAGTTCTTTAGACATTGCAGCCACCATTTGACTACAACACCATGCAGAACCCCAAGTAAGAACCGTCTGTCTGAACCTAGTCAACCCTGAAATTCATGAGATGATAATAAAATGATTTTTGTTATTTAAACTATTGTATTTGAGGGGACTTACTTTGCAGCAATACATCACCAGAACACTTTATAATATGTTTTAAGTAGTCCTTCATTTCTTCTTGTAATTGCCATTACTTTTTTCATCTATTCATTCATCCCACAAATTTTAGAATTATTTCATTCCATTCCTACTTCTTTCTAGTTTCTTTTCTTAGAATCTATTACTATAGTTGTAACTATGTTTATATAGAATCTTAAAATCTTTTTAAATAGTATATTTAAAACTTTTTTCTATAGCTACATAGTTTCATGATTATATTTACTTAAATTCTATTATTGTAGCTTTAAGTTATCTCATTTTTTCTCAATTTAAATATTTCTATAACAAATATCTTTATGCAAATAATCTTTTCAAATAGTGGATTACCTCTTTAGGGTAATTTTTCTGAGATGAAAATTACTGGGTCAAAGTAGTAGGAGCATTTTTAGGGGTTTGGTACAGAATGCCAAGTTTCTTTCCAAAAAAGTTATATCAACTTACACTCCCCACTAGTAATGTATACAGATAACATCACGGTTACTCTAGAACTGCCTGTTATATTTCATACATTTTAATTGGCAAACAACTTTATTTTATATTTTAGTTTAATTTGTATTTCTTTGATTACTAGTGATGTTGGACAGTTTACCATCTCTGAATTATGGATTGTCTACTCCTGTTTTTTATTAATTTATTGAAATCTTTATTACTAACTTTGTGAAGTATGTTTGTTTGTTTAGGAATTAACAGTCAATTTTATTGGACTCAGACTAGGAGCCCATGAGTCTTAAGGACACATGTGTATCTGTTAATTTTCTTCTCCACGTTTTTAAGACCTCTTTCCTAGTCTCAGGAACTATTTTTTCCTTCCCGTAAGGGATCTCGGCCTTCTCCTTCCTGTTCTCCACAGTGGTTGTAACTGCCTGGTACCTCCAGACATCCTCATAAGCCAGGAGCCCTTAGGCAGGCAAACTTCCGAGTAGACTTCAGACGTACTGCCTTGAGGGCAGCAGGAACCACCATTCGCTATTTCTTGTCTGAAGGCAGCGGGATCCCATCAACACCCGAAGGCGGCCCAGGGAGACCAAGCCTCACTTGGTCTTGTGGGGCAGCATGCCTCGCAGGGTCCGCCAAAAGATGCGCCCGGGGGCTCAGAAGTGGTAACGCCTGTCGGATGGGTTGGTATTCATCCACGGAGGAAGGCACCGGTACTTCAACTTGTTTTTGTATGAAATGCCAGAAATATTGACGCTCTCACAGCACAACCTTACGACCCAATAATTACCTACTTGGCCACAATGGTCGCCAGCTGGCCAGGCGATGGCCTCGGCCATTGAGCGCAAAGACCTGCTGGTAGGCCATCTTCAGCAGCCACCTGGAAAAGCCTGAGTTTGGGAGTTCTTGAGTGTTTAGCTCTTGATAGTACATGCTATGGTATACCACCCAGAACCCCGTTGAAGATGGGAACTCTCGTTTGCCCACTGTGAGGCAGCCTAGCTGCTAACACTTTGCAATTGCTTCCCTCTCTGGTTTTCAGGGAAGGTAATGCCTTGCCTGAAATTAGCCTCTTCTCTGGCCCACCAAAGAATAAGTGCAGTGGAGACCAGCTTCCTTGTCATAATTTGAGACAATTCTGACGGGCCATCTGAGGCCTCAGCTGCTGCTGCATCACCAGTCAGCTTCTCCCTCTGCCCAGGCCTGCCACCCTCTCTCCCTCATGGGTGCTGTTTCTAGAACCCTTCTTAATAAACATTTTTCCCCAGCTTTATTGAGGTATAATTGACCAATAAAATTGTAAGATATGTTTTTTTTTTTTATATATGAATACACTGTGAAAGAATCCCCTCATCAAATTAACACATCTCATCTCACCTCACATATTTATCTTTTTTTCTCTTTTTGGATGAGAACATTTAAGTTCTACTCTCAGCAAATTTCAATCATACAATACGTTATTAACTATGGTCATCATCTTACATATAGGGTGTTGCAAAAAAAAATGTATCCACAGTTTAATAGCTAGTAACTTGCTGAATTTTTTTTGTTGTTGTTTTAGATTTAACTGTTAAGAAATAATGGCTAAAACCAGATTAAGTTTTGAACAAAGAAAGTTTATTTTGAAGTGCTACTGGAAGTACGAAAACACAGTAGAAGTGCAGAGACAGGACTGATGGTTCATCATGCATGGATTACTTGGCCCTTTCTTTTTTGCAGGTATGTAACTAGTGCCACTTACTTGAATTTACTGCAGGAATCAGCCATGCCACATATTCACAAAGATTTTCATGATAAAAAATTTTATTTCCAACAAGATGGTGCACCTCCACATTACCATTGTGATGTAAGGGCTTATCTTAATAAGAACCCACCAAACAGATTACCCTGTGCATTTACCAGACCTCACACCACTAGACTTTTTCCTTTGGGGATTTCTAAAGAATAATATTTGTGCTAAAATACCTGAAACCATTAATGAATTACGAGTAGCCATTGAATGTGCCCAAATACCAAATGAAATGATTCTTGATGTTTGTGATTCTGTTGCTTCACATTGTCAGCAATGTCTAGACCAGAATGGTCATCAGTTTGAAAACAGGTGCTAAGTATAAAAAAGTACTCTTATGTAGTTTATTGTGAATATTGAAAGGAAACTGTATGCTACTAAATACAGACTTTATAATCGTTAAAATTGTGGATACATTTTTTTGTTACACCCTGTATTATATCCTCAGACCTTATTCACCTTATATCTGAAAGTTTAGACACTTTTAGCAACCTCTTCCTATTTTCTCACCCTGTAGTCCCTTTTCTACTCTCCATTTCTGAGTTTGATTTACTTTTTTAAAAGTTCCATACACAAGTGATAGTATGAAATGTTTGTCTTTCTCTGGCTTATTTCACTTGGTATCATGCCCTTCACTTTCATCCATATTGTTGCAAATGACACTTTTCTTCTGTTGATGCTGATATCCTATTGTGTGTATACTATACTTCCTTGATCTAATCATCCATTGACAGACACTTAGAGCTAAAAATCTTCTAGTGCACAAAGCTTCATCTGAGCCTGTTGCCAGGAAACCTAATTTCTCATTGACTTGTGATTATTTTCCATTTTCTTTCTTTCTTTCTTTCTTTCTTTCTTTCTTTCTTTCTTTCTTTCTTTCTTTCTTTCTTTCTTTCTTACTTTCTTCCTTTTTTGCCTTTTTTGTTACTTGCAGATGCAGAATTTCAAAACATCATACAATTACATCTATCTTTTTTCTATGTAATTTCTCCTAAACTTAAAATGCCCCTTTACGTATTGTGCATACACCAGAGGTTTGATTAACATGCAGTTCTATTTTCTTCTACTCTTCCTATGGTTGCCATCTTTTTCTTAACTTCTAATTCTAATGCACTTCATTTTTAGTGAAGAATTTGAAACAAATGAATAAATACTGTTTTTTGGCTTCGTCTCTATTCCTCCCTTTACTTTCTATGCCTCTGTTATGTTTTTAATGGAGGCTGTGTTCCTTCCATGTCTGCAGCTGTAGGAAGACTGCTCATGAACCATTGCTTAGAAATGATTTCTGATGCTATCAAAAATTTCCTCCCTGTGCATGGGCTTCTTAAGTGTTCTTGCCCAGTTGATGAAGAGTTTTGACCAAGTACCTGTGCTGCTTCCCTTCAGCCAAGCCCAGCACATTGCCATGTCTAAGAAAAAGGCTGAATCCCAACAGTGACCCTCATTTACCTTCCAAGAAACTTAGCCCTACATTAATGAACTTATAACTTTGCCCCCAAATACCAAATTAAACTTTAAATGCAAAGAGATATCCATGTTTGTTATCAAATTGCCAAGAAAACATTCACAATTACACTTACTAATTAAACCAAATATTGTAAGTGGGGGAGGAGTATTAAGTTAAGAATTTTATTGTCCAATAAGCACACTTTTTGTGTGTATTGCCAAGTGAGGATAATATGCCTTTTTAATACACTGTCAGCATTCATGTTTTGCCAAGTGAGCATGAAGCTTATTTCAAAAGATTCCAGTGTATTTTGTGCCAACCAAGAAGTTGTTGTTCAGATCTGTCTGCAGAGCCTTAACCAATGGATATGGTTTACTTGTGTGTTTTTTCCTCATAAGTATTCATGAGTGTTTATAACTTTTTCCAAACTAGAATTTCTGAATATATCTGAATGGAATTCACAGGTTCAACACAGAGGTATGGTCTAAACAACCCCTGTAACCAACTAAGGAGCCATAACATTCAGAACTTAGTTTTCCACAAAGCACACCTGAGAACCCACAAATCGTGTCCTGAGTCCTCCTGGGTTAGGGCACATATGGGGGAAATGTCTAGTGCATTCATGCACATCACACAGGATTCAAGCAACTCAAGATCTCCAGTATCAAAATGCACATGATACAAAGTTTTGGAAGCATTAGAGAGAAGTGTGATCTAGCTATTTTCACAAATGCATCCCTTTTTTCATACTAGAGAGCCGACTTCACTGCCCAGACTTCCCTTAATAGAAATTTACCAGGTAAACACACTTTCTTTCCACGAGCCCCACTTATCCTCACTTAGTCCCATTTGTTCTTTTAATTCCTTTTCTTCTCCAAAAATTTTACCTTCCTATTTCTTAGTAGCACCATATTCCCCCTTACCCCCAAGTTGTTAGCAGATGCCAAACCTCATCTGATGTCAGAAATTTTCCCAGCTCCCTCCATGAGTTATAAATCAAAGCTATTTTCATCTCTGCTTATATCTGCTGCTATATAGAGGGAAAGTACAAACACGAGCTCAAGATTAAAAAGTGTGGGAAAGAAGGGGTTTGGGGTGATTCTCCACTTCCCAGATGTAGTTTCGCTTTTTGCTTCTCTTTGGTTGTTTTCAAGTATATATATATATATATATCGTCGTCGTCGGCAGCCGTCCGTCTCGAGAGACGATGGTGTAGCTTCTTAAGAGTCTATCTGCACCGCCGAGAATGGCTGTGCAGTCCGACTCGGGAGTGACACGGTATCTGTCTCCTCCCGTGTTGAATCGACATCTTGCGATGACGCTGGAGTGTCCTCTCCAGTGAAGCTGAAGCTACAGAGCCTGGGCAGGGTGATATGGAGGGTCTGCTGTTGCCCATGCAGCAGACCCCCCCTCTCTTTGCAGCTGAAGGGTCCAAGGGAAAGACGGAGTCAATACAGCTTGGCTTCAGGTGCGCCGCAGGAGTTGCCGGTGTTGACTACAACGTCAAACCGCCTTAGGGACTCCGGCTCCGGATTTTCTGTCGGGGTTTACTCCCTTAGCCTTTCCCCTGAAGAGGTATGCCGCAAGGCAGCGGAGGTTTTTTGGAGTCAGAGTTTTCCTTCTCTGATGTGCCCTGACTGGAAGATCGAACCAGCGACACTTAGCTCGCAGGCCGATGCTCAATCCACTGAGCCAAACCAGCCAGGGAGGGTATATATATATATATTTAATTACACATAGCTCACACTGCAATTTTTAATTTCTTTATCATTGCCCTCTTTGGGTTTTCTGTGGACTCAAATCTCCATCCCAACCCCTGCTAGCATGTGTGAGTTTACTGTGAAAAGAGTATTGGTTCCACTCTGACCTTGAATTATATAACAGAGCTTCTTCTATCAATTCGGCCTTGGTAGGAACCAGGCCAAAAGACCCTTCCCTATTTCCTGAGTAATTCTACCACATAATTTTGATGCTGTTCATATATTTCCACTAAAAGACATATTCTTACTTCTTCTCACATCATCATTTGCTCCCTTCTATGACTGCTGTTTGAGGGCATAGAGTGAAGAAATTGAGGCAGCTGACTCTAGCCCACAGATGTCTTTAGGTAGCCTCTGTAACCAATCTGAGAAGTGGGTAAAAGCCACATTCATAGTTGACCCAAGAGGCCTTGATTGAGACACTATGACAACTTCCTGAAAAGTTTCAATACGTTTTTGGCAATCCTGTTGAAGAGTAAAATGACGCACAATGTATTTAACAAAGGCATGGCTCATACCACCATTACACCAAGTCTTCTTCTCCAAGACCCAGTAAAACTACCCCTCTTACCCTTGGCTCATGCAGTTACTTATTGACACATCTAAAATATCATGTCTTATATCTCTGTTGTTGGAGAACCTCAAGGACCTGATCACCTTTCATATTTGCCTAAGGTGTAAGCTCAGCATGAGGGCCTGAAACCGATGTCTTATTTCTCCCAGGAGATTATCTAACACCCTGGAAATAGACTGCTGAAAGGTAGGAAAAAACAGCTAGGTGGTTCAGTAGTTCCTCACCTTGGTGGGTGTCCATTTATGCGGCTGTGAATGTTTACCCCCACCAAAAATCACCATGACTGTCAATAGCATCTTGTGGTGGAGAGTGCTATTAGTCAATCACCCTTACTTCCATATTAATAGAGTTTAAACTGAGCACAAGGCTGCCCAACTAGAAACTACATTTCCCAGATACCCATGAGGCTAGGTGTGGCCAAGTGACTAACTTACTAAGTGACTAAGCCATAAGCAACTTCCTCTTCATTGCCTGAAAGGAAATGCAATGAGGAGGAAATTGCTGTCTTGAACTTATGCATTTTGTTCTGACCTCAAGTTGTAAAACCAAAGTGCCTGAATTTGACCAGGCATTTGAACAGGTCATAGTTTGACCAAGACTGTGATCTAATGCCGAGGTCACATGTAGCCCTTTAAAAGCCTATTGACATATATATGGATCCCTTCTCAGAAAAATATTTTGAAGTGCATAAAATAGAACATACCACAAAACACCCACTAGAGTGGCTAAAGTTTAAAAGATTAATAATCTTTAATATTCGTGAGAATGTGGAGCAGCTGGAACTCTTACACATTGCTTGTTGGTAAGAGTATAATCTCATTCACATACTTTGAAAAAGTTTGGCAGTGTCTATTAAAGCTAAACATATATTGACCAAGCAATCCCACCCATAGGTTTATACCCAAGAATGTTTATAGTAGTTTTATTTGTAATAGTCAAAGACAGGAATAACTTGTGTCCATCAATAAGAAAATAGATAAATCAGCTGTTAATACCCAACAATAAAGGGAAGGGATTGCCAATACACATAAAAACTTAGATGAATCTCACAGCCATTATATTGACTGAAAGAAGATAACACAAAAGTGTACATATGTTAACTAGATTTATTGTGGTGATCATTTTGCAATATATACAAATATCAACTCATTATGTTGTATACCTGAAACCATTATACAAGTATGTCAATTATATTTCAATAAAAAATAATATGCCCTGGCTGGTGTGGCTCAGTTGGTTGGAGCATTGTCCCTAGACTGAAAGGTCCTGGGTTTGATTCTCAGTCAGGGCACATATCCAGGTTGCGAGTTCAATTTTTGGTCAGGGCACATACAAGAAAGTAACCAATAGTTGTTTCTCTCTCACATCGATGTTTCTCTCCCTCTTGTTTTCTCTCCTTCCCTTTTTCTCTAAAAATAAAATAAAAGTAAAAATAAAAATAATATTCCGAAGTTGAGGGGAAAGATGAATAGGCAGAGCAAAGAGGACTTTTAAAGCAATGAAAATACTCTCTATATTATAATGATAGCTATATGTCATTATACATTTGTCCAAATCTATAAAATGTATAGCACCAAGAGTGTACCATAATGTAAATTATGGACTTTGGGTGATTATGATGTGTCAGTGTAGGTTCATCCTTAGTACAAAATGTACCATTTTGAAGAGTGAGATTGGAATGGGGCAGCTATGTATGTGTGGGAACAGGGGTATATGGGAAATCCCTGTACCTCCCTCTGAATTTTGTTATACAGTAAACCTAAAAGTTCTTTAAAAAATAAAGTATGTTGTTTTTTAAAAAGTATACACACTATATGATATAATTAATCTATATGGATATAAAGAACCGATAACACCACTTACTGATAACAGAAGTCCAAATAGTAATTACCTTATGAGAGAAGCACCACAAGAGAATTGAGAAAGACCACAGGAAACTTTCTAGGGTGATGAAAAAGTTGTACAGTTTGATGGCATTGAAAACTATAGTTTTACCTAGCTGTACACTTAAAATTTGTGTGTATTTTATTCACCCTACTGTGTATATATTACAACTCAGTGAAAAAGTAGAATACGCAAATAAATAGAAAATAAAATTCTTACAATTATAAAGAAATTATTTTTAAATACATTATTAAAATAGTACAGATGTTATATTTTTTCTTTTTCATTGAATTTACTGGGGCAACACTGGTTAACAAAATTATAAAGGTTTCAGGTGCACAATTCTATGACACATCATCTATACACTGTATTGTGTGTTCATCATGCCAAGTCAAGTTTCCATCCATCATCATGTATCTGCCCCCACCCCCCAGTCTCCTTCAATATTCCTACCCATTCTTACCCCATGCTGTTGTCTGTGTCCATGAGTATGAGTTCTTTCTTCTTCTTCCTCTTTTTTTTTTTACTTTTTTGCTCAGTCCCTCCATTCTTCCTGCCCAGCCCACCCCTCACCACCCCCCCAAGTAGCTGTCAGCCTGCTCTCTATCTATGAGTCTGCCTCTATTTGCTTGTTAGTTCATTTTGTTCAGCAGAGTCTACATATGAGTGAAATCATATGGTACTTGTCTTTCTCTGACTGACTTATTTCACTCAGCATAATGATCTCCAGGTCCATCCATGCTGTTGCAAAGGTTAAAAGTTTCTTCTTTTTTATAGCTGAGTAGTATTCCATTATGTAAATGTACCACAGCTTTTTTATCCACTCATCTACTGATGGACACTTGGGCTGCTTCCAAATCTTGTATATTTATTACAAACGTTTTAAAAGCTAATTTGTGGTATTGTAATATACGAGGTCTGTCGAGAGGGTATCCAGCCATGTAATATGAAAAATAAAGACATTTATTGAAGAAGATATAATAAATGTTGTACACTGCACAATGATGCCTCAGTCCCCTTCAAGGTAAGCACCTTGGGACTTCATACTGTTCTCCCAATTGCCATCAGCTGCCCCATCATATTTTTGTGAATCTAATCAATAGTCTCAAATATCTTTCCTTTCAAAGGCGATTTCAGTTTGGGGGAAAAACTAGAAGTCACAGGGTGCCAAATTTGGGCTGTAGGGGGGCTAAGTCACCTGAGTGATTTGATGTTTCATCAATAAACTCTGCACGAGACGTGATGCATGAGCGGATGTGTTGTCACGATGAAGCTGCCAATCACCATAGCTGTGACCTTCTGTGGAAGAATCTTCAAGCTTAACACAAAACTTAATGCAGATTTGTTTCTCTACTCACTCAGTCATTTTGAATGTGAGGGCCACACAGCACAAATGCTCACTCAGCAGTGTCTACCACCCTCACTGACTAGTCCATTAAAGTCATCATTGCTCACACATGTGCATTCCAGTCCACTCTCCTTGGCTGCCAAGTTACCTCAATGTCACACAAATCATTGTTATATTAATAATGGCTGGACTTTCTCCAGACAGACCTCATATATTCTTCTTCAGTGATGTATCAAATAAGTAGCAGCAGGTATAATAATTACCATAATTCAAAGTAATGATGAATATAATTGATATTTCAAGACAATTGAAAATGAGATAAAATATCTCTTATTCGTTTTGGTGATAAATTCACAAGTACTGCCAATAGTACTATGGTTTATTACCTACGTTCATAATTAAAGGAAATGCTAAATATAAAATAAAGGTGTAATATTTTTCCCATTCAAATTTATGGAGCCTCTGAACTCTATCCATAGGATCTTTGAAGGTCCAAGAACAGAAGTTAAGAAGCCCTGAGGGATGGTGGAGCAAATATATGGAACTACCTGGATCCCAGAATGACCATGTGAAGTAGGGCCTCTATCAGTCTGGCCGATGTCTCACAGGGCTATTAAGTGAGAGTGAGATAAACCTCTATTTTTGATGAGTCATCCTATTTCAGGTCTCTTTGTTATAGCAATTTAGACTATCCTAATTAATGGAGACCACCAATAGGTGAATTCATAAACTCATGTCTCTCTTTCACCAAATCGAAGTTGGGAATTGCTTCTCAGACTCTGGTTATTTGGGAATCAGCTGCCTATTGAAATCTTACATTTTATTATCTTCTCTGAGAAGATGCATTTACCAGGTGAGACCCTTAGTGTCTCTCCCCTCCCTCCCTTTTTCATGCTTTCCCCATTTCATTCCCCAGGCATGAATTCAGATGTATGACCATGTTAAAAAGCTCTGGTTTAAAATTATAATACCATCTCTGAATGTCTAGCATTGTTTCAAAATAAAAAGATAACCTATATACAATTTGAAAAATTATAATATTCTGTACCTAGATCAGGTGGCTCAGACATACAGCCCCACTGTTAGATGTATACCCAAACCCTGGGTTCTAAGTCTTCAAATCACCATCTTCAGCAATGGTGATTATCACTGGCCAAATGAAGACTGCCACTTAAGAGCTCTGGGTAAAAACTCTAAAACACACATACATACACACATGCAGACTGATTAAAACTTGTGCCCAGCATATCCCATCCAATTGATAAGGAGGAAATTTTCTCCCTGAGAAGATTTAGAACTAAGTCTAAAATATTTAAGAAAATCAAATCTGCGGAGTTTTTTAAGTGTATTGTATTTTTATGTTATGGAATTTTAATTTTATATACTTCCAAAGCTTTAAATTAATGTTATTAGAGTCAGAGAAGTTAGCATAGTGAGCCAAATTCAAAATGTATAATTATTTGAGTTGTGATTATTTATTTGAAATCTCACTATGCTTTTCTATTATCTGAATGTCAAAGGAAATATAAATTTAGTTTTTCAAGTTTTATTAGCTATTTAAGAACTTAAGAAAATTTTGTTTCATTAAAGTTTGAAGTACTTCCAAAAATCAAGTATATATATATATATATTTTTTAATCAAGTATATTTTTATTAAACAGATTGAAATATCTAAGGGAGTTAAATTTACAAAAGCTCTTTTAAACGTAATGGTTATACTGTGTCCAATTAATAGAGTAAAATATGCAAATTGAATGTAAATGTTTAAGAAAGAACTAGATGTCTTACAAATTTTATGATTTTTAACATCAGAGTAAACACCTGAAAGATCAGCAAAAGCTCTTATTTAACCAAGACAGCATTCATGATGACTAACTGCCCAGAAACTCCTGTTTGTGAGATTCTCACACTGCGCTGATTCTCAACATCTTATTTAAAATATGGATTGCTCAGCCTCCATTACAAACTGAATCAGGACTTAGGGTGAGGTCTGGGAGCCATGGATTTCCTCTTCCTGTACCAGGGATGAGGCAACTTCTAGTGCATTGATTTCTATTTAATATTTATTTCCTTCATTACCATGCTTTCAGTGAGGAACTTAAAATGTTTTGCACATGCTGATTCATGCTAATATCCGAACATGTGGTAATCATAACTCCAGGTGAGGTGGACTTACAAATGTCTCCATGGTAACAATTCACTCCCTGGTCTCCTTGGTGAGGTTTGTAAGGACCCTCAAATTTACTTCATTTAAAATTCTGAATTATTTTGATGTTGAACAGACACAGATAAAGAGCTGTTTTTCAAAATAACTCTCTACACCTTTTTCAGGAGTACTATAAAAAAGGAAAAGCCAAAAAAAAAAAAAAATAGGAAGAAAAGTAATAGTAATAATCAGTTCCTCTCATGAGAGCTCCTTTTATGTGGCAATGAATTAGAATATCAAGGCCAAATGATGTAAAACTGAATCACATAGCCTACATATTTTTTAAATCTGACACTTATTTTTCAAAATCCATTTTGTATTGTTTAATACATAAAATTATACATTGTTCAACTAGACATCACTTTTATGCATTAAAAACATATAAATCATCAAAATATCCTTTTTGAAGGAAACATATTTCTCTTTCTTTATATAACACATAGCTTACTCAGATGTCTGATCATGGGAGAACTAACTGACAAAATGCTGTTGAATTAAATTGCCAGTCCTGTTAGGGAGAATGCCTCACAATGAAGTACACAACTTAAGAAGAAAAGTTGTGCCATGAATTTCTCCTTCAAAAATGCCACAAAGTAAATGTACTCCTTTTCCCTTTTGTTAAGACTTGGGTTAATTTACAAATGGAATTGTTAAACAAGGAGGTACCCTGCACATTCCAAACTCAGGACCCAATACAGCAGTAAACATGTATTTATTGATTGCTTGCCTAAGGATTGGTAGAATCTACTCATTCAAAAAAGCAAAATGAACAGATTATAAAATAGTCATTGAGTTGTTTCCAGGGACCATGAAGTAGCCCTAAGCAGCATGACAAACTCAAATTTTAAAAATCGGGTCAATGTTCCTGCCTCTGCCCTGGTCTACTTGATACATTCTTTCAGGGTATTTGTCTGAGCCAGTGTCTGCTTTCTTTCGGTTTACCCTGGAGAGGACCTTCTGCCTTCTGCACACTCAAACTCTTCCAACTGCAGAACTTCTGAGGCTGTGTTTACCTCTGTGGATTATTTGATGGAACTCAGCAGTATAAAAGTTAAATACAGTGAACAGCTTCACTGGACAGTAGGCTCTGTGAAGTCATTGCCCACAGGGTGATTCATCTTGTCCTGTCATTCTCTTCAGTCTCCACTGCACTGACTCTCAGAGCAGGTATTTATTACATGTTTTTTGACTAAAAATGAGTGGAATGAATGAATGAATGAATGAATGAATTAAGACAGCATGAGCAGGGGCATGGGGAGAAGTACTTGGATAATCTGCGTGTCATTGTTTCCTTGGGCCAGCATTTGGGAACACCAGTGCTGGGGTACCACCTCATACCAGGATCTGCGGGGAGGAACAAACCCATTTTTGGCCCCACTGCCACATCTGGGAAAACTCTTAGGAGGATGTACCACCTTCTTAAGCTTGGCCTGAGCATATGACAGTAGCTTATTCTAAATACAGGTTTAATCATAATCTTCACTGTGTTACTTTTTATCACATCTTATCTCATTTGTACTTTTGGAACAAAGCACTTTCTTCCTTCTGTTATTATAGAGCTCTAGTCTTGTAACACATAAATGATATTGACTTTCTTGTTAAAAGAAAGTATTCTTCTAAAAGAATTACGGATATTACCAGTGGTGATTTGGGAAGAAAATAGGGTGGTTTCTTTCTGGCCTCTCAAAGATCTGCTTCTGGTGCTGGTCTCTGACACTACCTATATATTTTTTTAAAGTTACCTAGCATCCTGAGATTTCATTCTTTTCCACTATAAGATAAGCTGGAAAAAAAATCATCTCTAGGTTTCCTTATAGCTTCAAAGTTCTCTTTTCTGCCTATGGGTCTGCTGTACCCATCACAGTGCTGGACACTATGACTTAGGTTAGACCATGCTGGACACTGAAATCATGTCCCTGGAACGCATGCCCTCACACAGTACAGCTGGTGCCCTGGGCTGAACAGAGACAAAGTCCAGAGTTGTGCTGGGCCAACAGCAATAAATAAGTGTATGTCATTTATTCTGTAAATTAAAAGGCAGCATCATAAGAATCAGGAGTTCACTCAAAATTACCAGGTGCTCTTCCTGGAAATCTGGAGTTTATGGAAAAGCTGTGTGAAAAAAATCAGTGGTGTTGGGAGCATGAGTGTTCAATGACCAAAGAAACCGAAGACCAGATTGTTTGTATGCAAAATATGTTCCAAATGTCAATGGTCAACTTGAAAAAAATTCTCTATGCACCACTAATGGAAATGATTTGTCAACTCCACATGTACAGATCCTGCTCATTCTTCAAGGCTCAGTCTAAATATCTGCTTTGTGAGCCTTCCTGGAATGGCTCTAGGCTGAGTTATCTTTTCATGTTCTGAAATTCCAACACATTTATCTCTACTTCTCTTGTGTTACATATCACATTCTTCCTTGAATTATAGTTATTTGTGTACATGACATAGCTTGTCTACTTCACTACAAGTCCAATGGGAAGGTCCCTTTCTTATTTATCTTGAAATCCCCTTGGCACCTAAACAAAAGAGTCCATAAACACTCATTGGTTGAGTGAATAAATAAATTGGTGATTGAGTGAATGAAATTTGTCAGGGGTCCATCTCTCTTCTAAACTTCCAAAACACATTTGCATTTTTCCTTCAGCATTTAATTTTATTACGTATTCCTTATGATAGCTCTTGGTTTGTTCACTTTTTTTTTCCAAGAAGAAATTAAGCTTCTTTAACAAGAAATCGTGACCTCCATTTTTTGTTTATTCCTCAGTAATGAACACTAGGGTTTGTGCAGAGTAGGAGTTTGGTATATATTGATTGGTACTTTAGAATATGTAGAATCATATAATTATTTAACATAAGTAGTCCTTGATATATCAGTCATTCATTCATTCTCAGGAAAAATGAGCTACCAGAAATTTAATATTGATTGGTATAATGAGAGTATTCCCATCCTAATTAAATATCTTTACTACCAGTTCTGCTGCAAGTTTGCCCTGGAACCTCTTGAACTGCTAAGAATAAAAGAGTAATAACTCCTTTAATGAAAATGAAATCAAAGCTGGAAAAAATTGAATAAAATGAAATCAAAATGAAAAAAGCAAATAAAATCCAACATCAAGAAACTTTTAGGCAAAAGAACACTTATATTGGTCTATAGCATTATCTTAGATTGGAAGCTTTTCTTATAGGGAATTGATACTTTTCTTGTAAGGGCTGGACACTTGAGTTTTTCATCCCCATAGACATGGTAAGGAGTTGACAGAAGTTATTTCCTTTTCGTGTCTTATTAATCTTAAACAGCACAGGAAGTCCTGGTTCTTGCCTGAGGCTCCTCCTCCTACTGTTTGAACAAGAACAGGTGTGGTTCTTAGTTATAGTGGCAAGATAAGGGCACACAGGGCTTGTGACCATAGGGCTGGATCACTTGGTCTCAAATCCATTACCAGAACATTCTTTTGCTTTAAAGTGGTCTGGAACAAAGTGGCTCTTTTTAAAGAGAGAAATTCCCTGCATTTTTACAAACAAGATCAGAGCTAGATAAACAATTATCCAGTTCAGATTGTATTAGTGTTCCAGGGGTTACGTTTAGTGACCCATATGAGGGTCTCTATGAAGTCAAATCAGAAAAAAGAACCCTTGAATCAGTGCACAGACAGAGTGTGAGCAGTAGCTTTTCCATATCAAAGCAAAACAGTGTGTGCACCCCAACACAGCAGGCCTTCCCTTAGGTTAGTGCTGCCATCCCATCACCTCAGTTTATATATAAGGAAAGTCAGGCCCAGAAAACACAAGTCATGGCTCAAGATCTTGCTTGAACATTGGCGATGCTAGAGAAGGGCAAGAGGATATGGGGACGAAGGATAAATGATGGATGAGGGAATTGGAGCTCCACCTAAATTCTGTTCATTTGAGGTTTGCCTTTTCCATCTTCCTAGTCATGTTCATAGTGATTAAAGCTATTAAAGTTTCATAATTAGACAGATTTGGGTGAGAATCTTGATAACTCTGAAACCTTGGACCAGCTACTTAAGTCTTTCTAAGGTTCAATTTTGTCATCAGTTTTCTATAATTGGAGGTAGTACATTTTACAGTATTATTATGAGCACTAAATGTAATAGGCATTGAGTCTGAGTTACAATTAAGACTCAGTAACTGATGTTTCTATCTTGTCATGTCCAAATGATATTTCAAATTGGGATTATACATCCTATAGCATCTAGCTTTCTATATTTTTTATTAAATCTTTAGCCTGGAAGGATTTTTGGTTCCAGGGTATCAAGAAGTGGCGCACAGCCCCAGAATCACATCTTTCAGTGCATGAGCACAAGTTGCCCTTTGTGGGAGCCAGGAGGGGACTGAAACAGCTGCTGTGACTTCCCCTTCATTTCCATCATCCTTTTCAGTTTCTCCAGCCCATTTATTGTTCATTGCCAATTCTGAGTCACTTCAAGTTTGACTTTCTGATAAGAGATGCAGGAGTAACAATGTTGCTCATTCATATTATTTGCCCTGGACTTTGAGATTTCACAGAACAGCAACACATGGCACAGCCTGATGGCCTTCAGTACTGCTCCTAACAGACTAGAATTTCCCTGAACACACTTAGTGCCAAGCATTTATATCCTCCTGGCCGGAAAGAAGTAAATGAGGCACAAAAGATATCCAGCAACTTAATTGTCCTTGGTGCCCAAGCTCAGTGAACCTTTGCAGTCTTCTGTCATTGACGCATTTGGAGCAGCAAAAACCTGATAAAATTGTGCAAAGAACCATTATCAACCAGGGTTTAAAAGAGACAAAGATGCATAAACAAGTGCAATAGGTCAAAAGAAAAATTCAACACAGAGGACAAATCAGATAGTGCGCATGCCAAATAGTATCATGCATTTTAAAGGAACAAGAGTCAATATTCTTTTATGGATGATATAAATGGCTTGTTTTTGCTGTCCCAGGTTACAGCATGTTGGTGCCAGTCTACCAACCATGATAATGCCTAAGTTTTATTTTACAGAAATTGAGAAGGTGCATCTTGCTTAATTTTTTATCTGTTATTTGAGAGAATCTCATATTAGGAATTTACATTTTTGAACATTCTAAAAGACGGGTATCTTGAAATTACCTAGGTAACTACAAGTAAGTACAGTTCCGACACTGTTGGACCTGAATTCTGGAAGAAGAGGTTGGGGGTTGGACAGCGAGAAACAATGGTCATCTGTAAAAGAGAGGGCACTGATAGCTAGCTCGCTGTCTCCATAACAGGAGGCAAAATCATAGTAACCAATAAGGTTTCAAATCTTTATTTAGTGGAATGAATTGTTAGGAGTCGGAGTAGGTTTTTAGGAGACTATGCATCCATCAGAACAGAATCGCACCAAAAATTAGCGTAAAAGGAAGTATGAGAAGAGAATTGCAAAGGGCAAGAGATTTCCTCAAATACCTGTGGCTTTTCGTAAGTATGAATATAATTAGGAATTCTGATATTCTACTTTAAAATTGTTTTAAATTTTTAAAGACAGTCTTGTTGACTTAAAATGGGTATATAATTCTGTGAGTGATTTATTAACCTTCTAAACACATCTTTTCCCAAAACAACTGAGTATCAGTTTAGAAGACAAAACAGTGGTATTTCTGCCTACCAAATAATGTTTGCCATACTAATTACAGGCACATTTTCTTTCTGGATGCACTGTTGAACATGTAACATACATGGTATTCTTTATCCTTACAAAAGCGCAGCATCTTAACACAACAATGTTGGCTTTCTTAGAAGAGGGAGGGAAAGGGTTTCAGTCTCTTCATTTAAAAAAAATGCTATAATAGATTTGATTTAAAATATAAACACAAGAAAACTACTTGCCCTATAATAGAATTTTGCTGGATTTATAAACATTTGACTTTTCAAGTCTTCTACATACAAATTTAAAATCCCTTAGGATAAGCAAGGGAAACTAGCACTTGGAGAGTGTGGAAAATATGCCAGGTATTTTGCTGGGAACTTTAACACATCGTTTTATTTAATTTTCACCATAACTCTAGGAGATATGTGGTTAGAAGCTACCACAGAGAACGTGTTGTACTGCTTCTGGATATATCAAAGATAAGGCACTTGTTTATATAAATGTCTGTTACCAAAAATACAGAATTAGGGCATGGAAATTCTTTACTCAGAGAATATGACTGTATCATTGTTAAATCACCTGTACCTTGAGTGATTTTAATACTAATATAATATTGTAAAATATTATCCAAAAAAGGACCCAAACAGGAGTTTTTCTAGTCAAAATGCAAGTTTTTGTGTATCATCTTTTTGTAAATCTTAATATATTTTGTGTATCAACTGATATATAACTTGAATGACAGGTATTATGAGTTGGATACATTCATTATAGTCCTTAACATATGATTGGGGAGCATTAAACTGTACCTATATGTTTTTGCCTTACTTATTTTTAAAATTACATTTCTCAGTGTTATATTTCTTCAATAGCATGACCATGAATTTATACAAAACTTCATGGCCATGTTCTCTAGTAAATATACAGTTTTGACTTTGGAAGGACTGATGAAAGAAAAATCTAAGAGGTTTGCGAAAATGATCACCAAATCCCTGAAGTACTTGTGCTCGTTCTTCATCTCTTAGGTCATTTTTATATAAGTACATAAACATAAGCCCTGGCTGGTTTAGCTCAGTGGATTGAGCGTCGGCCTGCGAGCTAAGTGTCGCTGGTTCGATCTTCCAGTCAGGGCACATCAGAGAAGGAAAACTCTGACTCCAAAAAACCTCCGCTGCCTTGCGGCATACCTCTTCAGGGGAAAGGCTAAGGGAGTAAACCCCGACAGAAAATCCGGAGCCGGAGTCCCTAAGGCGGTTTGACGTTGTAGTCAACACCGGCAACTCCTGCGGCGCACCTGAAGCCAAGCTGTATCGACTCCGTCTTTCCCTTGGACTCTTCAGCTGCGAAGAGAGGGGGTGTCTGCTGCATGGGCAACAGCAGACCCTCCATATTACCCTGCCCAGGCTTTGTAGCTTCAGCGTCATCGCAAGATGTCGATTCAACACGGGAGGAGACAGATACCATGTCACTCCCGAGTCGGACTGCACAGCCATTCTCGGCGGTGCAGATAGACTCTTAAGAAGCTACACCATCGTCTCTCGAGACGGACGGCTGCCGCCGCCGCCGACGACGACGACATAAACATATGGGTGAATACCGTAGCAACTGCAGAGAGTGAGCATGTCAGCAGAAAGTCACCCAACAGCATTCCACAGCTATGACTCCTCCTGGGCATCAGGAGCTTGCAACATTGCCCTTCCCTTTCATAAATGTGGAAACAGTTAGATGATTTCTAATGTAAATAGACATAAAATGTGCAAGGAGGGAAAAGGAATACACTAAATATAAATTCTATGGCTTTCATGGGATTTGATTCCTCTATAATTATAAGAGCAGAATTGATTATGGTTATTTCTGAATTGTCAAAATTGGGAAAAGTCATCAATGAGGAAAAGAAACACAGAACAACCACTAACAGATGGGTTGATCCCTAGATTCAGTTAATTCCTGCTGAAGAACTAAAATGACAGTTTTAATATCCTTTGTAAGGTATTTATGTTTTGATTGAGAATGCTGCAAAGTTAAAAATCTCCTCAAAATTAAAAGTAATACACACCAAAGGGTGGCACTTCAGGCATTTTATGCTCTGAGATGACAGAGAAATATTTTGAGAAAGGCAGCCCCGCACCCCATAGTTTCCTACTAATAAGCCCCAGGGCTTTCTCCACTGAAAATTCTCACTAGAAACAGTTAAACGATTTCAATGTCTGGCATGTCATTTCATCCGTGTGAAAGATCCCATGCAGAATATATTTGAGTGTGATCTTTATATTTTACTTAACAATTGCTAAGTCAGTAAGCCTGATCTCCAAATGTCCAGGGAAAAAGTAAAATGTTTAAGATTAAACTGAAGTGGTATTTCTTCTATGCATGTGAACTGATGCTAAATTTTATCATAGAATGCATACATATGATATCCTGATTACACTTCACTAATTACACCTTTGATATCTTCTCAGTTTCATCATTATGGATTCATTCATTAATATTTCCTGAGTGCCCAACCTCTGCCAAGCACTGTCCTGGTTACCAAGCGTATAACCGTAAAGGGACAGAAAGACCCTTATTCTCATGAGTCTTACATTTTAATTATCATGGAAAATAAGAAATTTACTGTATTCTGTTTGAGAGTAAATTTTAGACAGGCAGTTCTAAGAAAGACATCAATTACATTTAGGTGTATTTTTTAAACCTCTAAATATTTATTGCTGGTTGAAAAGCTATGACATCAAATGACTCAGAATAGCACAAACAGCAAATCACTTTTGTGTAACTGCAAAGAATTCTGCAGACCAAAGCACTAGATACCTCATTAATCAATTATTTATTAAATACTGTGATAACTAATTTTAGGTGTCAACTTGGATAGGCCATAGTACCCAGGCAGTCAAACATTGTTCTAAATGCTACTGTGAAGGTATTTTTTAGATGAGCTTAACATCTAAATCAATAGATGAGTAAAGCAGATAACCCACCAAAATGTGGGTAGGCCTCGTCTAATGAATAGAAGGTCTTTAGAGAACACAGACTGAGGTCTTCTAGAGAGGAGGGGATTTTACCAACAGACTGCCTTCAAACTCAAAATGCATTATCTCTTCCCTGGGTCTCCAGCCTGCCAGTCCCAGGGATTTTGGAGTTGCCAGGCTCCATAATCACCAATTCCTTAAAATAAATTTCTATTTCTCTCTCTCCCTCCCCCCCTCCCTCCCCCCTCCCCCCTCTCTCTCCTTCCCCCCTCCCTCCCTCCCCTCTCCCTCCCTCTCTCTCTCTCTCTCTGCCTCTCTGTGTCTGTCTGTCTCTCTATATTTATTTATTTATATTCGATGGTGAATACCCTAGCAACCACAAAGAATAATATGTTAAAACTGTTATTCTAGTATTTCAGCAATAATCAACTCAATCTAGCAATCAACTCACATAGAACTGTGCAGATATCATATGTATATACATACACATTTGTGTATGTGCTTATATATATATGAATCCTATTGGTCCTGTTCCTCTGGTGAACCCTGATTAATTCAAGCACCTACACCACTTTGAGAGATGATAAACCAGAGTTTATTTGAAGACTTTAAAAAGCAATGTATAAAAACAAGAAGGAGCAAAACTTGTGAGCTTTGCCTACTTATTAAGCATTTTCATGTACATATTATTAAATCTTCATGCAACTTTGAATTTATTGTTATTTTTAAATTTTATTTTATTTTATTGTTGTTCAATTACTGTTGTTCCAATTTTTCCCATGTTGCTCTCCCCTGCCCTGCCCCCTCCCCTACAGTCAATCCCCACCCTGTTGTCCATGTCCATGGATCGTTTATATTTATTTCTTGGCTAGACCCTTCCCCTGAATTTATTATTATCTCTAATTTAGAAATTAGTCTCTACTCAAAATTTAAATGACTTGCACGGGTTCATACAGCTAATAAATGAAAAAGCCAACAAATTCTTTAAACAAAAATTTAAAATCTAATAATTTTAACCTTTTATTTTGCAAATTTTTAAGCATCAGAAAACTATAAAGAAAAATATAATATAAGCTGCCCATTACCTAGACTTAACAATTAATATTCAACATGTTTTCTTTTTTCTTTTTGGGGAAGTTTTCTATTACAGACATGTTCTCTCATCTTTAAATACTTAGAATGTATCTCTGAAAAATAAGGACATAACACCAAACCTAATTAGCATCAGTGAATATCCAATCTATGTTCACATTTCCCCAATTGCACCAAAATTGACTTTGACAACTGGTTTATTCAAACCAATCTCTAATTGAGATCATGCCTAAAATTTGGTCATTTTAAATTTTTTTCTTTTAATCTAGAACAGTACTCCTCTGCTCTACTTTTATTCTTGACAATGACTTGAGGTGACCTGCTGTCCTCTTTTAATTTCCATTTTCAAGAACTCTCTGTTTTCTTGACATGCTGGTTAGCTTGTTCCTTTCTCCCCTGTGTTTCTTGTAATCTGGAAATTAAATGTAAAACTTGATTATATTCAGATTAAATATATTCTCACTTGACTATATCACTCTGATTTCTCTGTAGAGAAATTTTATCCATGATATTTATTCATTTAGTTTTGTCAGTGACTTTTTTTGTTTTGGGAAGTTGAGAAACCAGGAAATAATTCTTACTGAAGACTGGGCATGCTACGGCAGGTTTCAGTGGTTAAATAGACTCACATCAGAAGGGCTCTCTCCCTCTTGGTGCATTATGCACAAGGCAAGGCTGAACAACCTAGTGAGTATCTGAAGACTACTCACTTCCTAATCACTTTATGTATTAAAGGAATAAGGCTCCACTTATGAGGATGTAAAGAAAGTGCTACTAATTTGCCAGCCAAAAGAACTTTAGTCCTTTTTCCAAACATTCATGGTGGTCTGCATAGCTGCAGGCTCAAGTTTTGGCCTGGCTCTTTCAGTGACTGACAGCTGCTCAGGGTAAAGAAGCATCTGTGACCACTGCATAGCTGCATGGACCCTATAGAGCAGGTCCTAGAATAACATCGTTCCATTCAATGTTTTATCATTATTATGTTGATAAGGGGGAAAAAATGGTTACTTGCTGGAGCCACAGTCTATGTAGAATTTGCCTGTCTGTGTGATGCAGTTAGATAAATTTGTGTGTCTACATTGTCTTACAGGAATGTGGGTGTGAGAGTGGCTCTTAATTGAAGGGTGTCCTGTCCAGGGTGGGTTCCTTCTCTCACCCCAAGATGCCAGGGTGTGCTCTGGCCACCCATGACCCTGTGCTGGAATAAGCAGATCGGAAAATCATTATTTTATTTGTTTGCATTAATCTTTCTTAAGTGTATGTATATCCCACATTTATTTTGATGTTTAATATTAGAAATGTTTTGGTTCTTTATTTAGAAGTTTGGTGTTTGGGTGGCCAGAAATATGCCATAGGAGCTTAACTCTTATTTATATAAATTAGCCTGTGGTAAAATTGGTTTTTAATTATGTGTTGTTTCACCTTCAGTCCCAGTTTCCAAGAACCTTATTGGCAACGTTAAGTGAGAAGTTACTGTGTAAGGGTGAAACCTGTGGTCTGGTTTTATTAAAATTATTCTCCAATCAGCTGAGTTGACCACTGTTTACAAAAAAAACTTACTAAAAAGAGATGATTTCTGGAATTTAAGGATTTAACCTTTCACATCTTTCCCCTTAATTGTACCACTACAAATAATTTTTTCTCTATTGTAATTTTACTTCTAAAGATGGAGTCAGCATGAGATGGAAGATGTTTATTCTATGCTTAATTCAAGAGACATGTTTTTGTTTGTTCATTTGTTTCAAATATGGAGAGGTGAAATGCCACAGGAGAGAAAATTAGGTACTTCTTAAAAACAAGATCCTTTCGACAACAACCGCTTAAGAGTATGAAATGTGAGGATGATTGGTTCAATTCAATAAGGAACTGAGCTCCCACTAAGTAAGGTACTTTGTTAGGGGCATTGGCAGAGCCTGCAAAAGGGCTTTAATTATGTAATGATGCTCAGCTGATTCATTGCAAAAGCAAGGGTGAAGACGAAATAAGCAAGCATATATTTCTTGCTTAGCACTCTTTGTAGCACCTTCTAGGTGCATGGAGTTCTTTAAAATGGCTTCATGTGTTTGATGTCTTATAGCTGAGGAAGCAGTTTCCAGACACTTTCACTACTTTGTTTCTCATCTGGTTCTCAAAGCACCTCAAGTTTGGAAGGTCCCACTAGGTGAAGAAGGCAACAATCACCAGATGCCACACAGAATAAGCTTAGCACCCCAGATGTGGTTCTCACGAGGTGGATGTGGTCAGGAGACAGAGTCCCTGGAGGTTCTGGGGATGTGGTCCCTGGCATGGGGAAGTAGGCTAGCATGATCACTATTTCACAAAAGAAAAAAACTTAAGTCTTTTTTTGTAAGCTATGCACCTGGCAGATAATGAGCCCTTAATAATTGTTTTCTGAATTAATGAGTGAGTGACGTTAAGGTCACACAGCTAATAGGTGGCAAAGATAAGGTACATTCTGGCTCACCTCTCATTACCATATTTCTTTGTTCCATGCTTATTATAAATGAGCATATCAGAAGGTTGCTTGTTTTATTTAAAT
The DNA here is from genome assembly GCF_987537825.1 of Furipterus horrens. Taxonomy (NCBI): domain Eukaryota; kingdom Metazoa; phylum Chordata; class Mammalia; order Chiroptera; family Furipteridae; genus Furipterus; species Furipterus horrens. Next base: position 51,318,818 of record NW_028327178.1, on the reverse strand, counting down.
AGCAAATAACTCACCTCCATTTGTTTATTTGCAGGACTTCAAGGGAAGGCTTTTAATCAAAGATAAGATAAGCCATCTGGGGAGCTTCCAGGGACTTTTCTCCTTCCTTGACTTAAGAACTTAACCCACAAATTATTGATTCAATTCAGACATTTGAACCTTACCAAAAAACTCAATATCATTTTTTTAATTTTGTAAAAATGGAGATTACTTTATTCCTCCCCTGCAAGAAAGGAGAAAAGATCAGAAAAGACATATCTTAGGTGTTACCTAAACATTCCCAAAAATACAGATGCTTTTTAGAATTATAATTCAGTGTCTTTAATTGCTGTCCTTTCCATCTACTTGGCATTCTTTTTTCTTTTAATAGTGTTTATTTAATAATTTCTGTTAATTTTTCTAATTGTCTTTAAGGTTTAACATTGAATTCATGTAAAAATTGAATAATAATTCTTTATTTTTTTTATTTTATTTTTTAAATTAATTAATTTATTTATTTTGGGGCAGGCTCCACTCTGTAACGGTTCCTCCCTCTCAGACTTAAGACCCTTTATAATCTTATAAAGGACAATGGGCAAAGGTCTCGTGTTCCTCTAGCTGCTTCAAGCTGGACATGGTCATCGTCCTATCTACCCTTGAGTCCAGAAACCCTTAATAAGTGCGTGGGTGTGGAGGGGAGGGTGGTCTTCCCACATAGCGAAGGATCTTGCAGACTTCAGGTCAATTGGCTGTTCCCGGAAAACGGCACACTCGGTTTAATAGGCTGACATCCTTGCTGTATTCTGAGGGCAACAGATTTGGCAACAGGGTTAAAAGGAATCATTCAATCCATAACCACTAGGTGACAAAAGGCATGCATTAGTTTTTCAATGTCCCACATTAGGAAAAAAAAAAGGCTTCTTTGGAGGAAAGTGTGCAAGGCATGTCACACCTGTCCAAAACCCTTTTGCCCACTATACTTAATTTGGGCTGAGGGGAATATTTTAGGTTTCCCCCCTCTCAGACCTCTGGGACTTTCTGTCCAAGCCATTAGCATAGAAAAGAGAAACCAGATTTAAAGTGAAGCCCACAGACCACTCCATACTTCACCAACCCAGCCACTCAGTTCAGCCAAACATTGAGTCTCAGGAGGTGACGATGCAGAATTCTTTTTAAAAAAATTTTTTTAAAAATATACTTTATTGATTATGCTATTACAGTTGTCCCAATTTCTTCTCCCTTTGTTCCCCTCCAGCCAGTGAACCCACTCCCTCCAGTTGCCCCCCCCAACTTAGTTCATGCCCATTGGTTGTGCATATGGTTCTTCTCAACATCTTCCTATCTACTCCACTCCCTCCTACTATGCTTCTTAATTCCTGTACCATCTCCATCCCTTTCACCTCTCCCCTCTCCCAGCTGACCTCCCCCCCCAAATTTTCCCCATACCTATAATTTTTTCCACTCTCGTTGCCTACTTAGTTTGCCTTTGTTTCGATTCCCTAGCTTCTGTTGTTGGTTGTTGTGATACAGTTTTCATTTTAATGTTCATAGTTTTGATCCTCTTTCTCCTAAACCAGTCCCTTTAACATTTCATGTAACAGCGGTTTGGATCTGATGAACTCCTTCAGTTTTACTTTGTCCTGGAAGCACTTTCTTTGCCCTTCTATTCTGAATGACAGCTTCACTGGATAGAGTAATCATGGTCATAGGTTTTTGCTTTTTATTACTTTGAATATTTCTTGCCAGTCCCTTCTTGCCTGCAGAGTTTCTTTTGAGAAATCAGCAGATAGTCTTATTGGGACCCCTCTGTACATAATTCTCTTCTTCTCTCTTGCTGTTTTTAAGATTCTCTCTTTATCCTTAATTTTTGACATTTTGATTATAATGTGTCTTGGTGTGTTTTTCCCTGGGTCCACTTTATTTGGAACTCTCTGTGCTTCCTGGACCTGTAAGTCTATTTCCTTCCCCAAGTTAGGGAAGTTCTGCTTCATTATTTTTTCACATAATTTTTCAGTTTCTAGTTCTTCTTTACCTTCTGGCAACCCTATGATTCGGATGTTGGCCCGCTTATAGCTGTCCCATAGGTTTCTGAGCCTCTGTTCATTTTCCTCACTTTCTGTTTCCTCTTTCTGCACTGGTTGACTGTTTGTTCCTTCCCTATGTTCTGATTTGTTGATTTGGTCCCAGGTTTTCCTTCCCTCCCCACTTGTTCTTTCATATGTGTTTTCATTCCTTTCAACAGGACTAGCCTTCTTTCCTTCCCTGTCTTGTTTAAGGTCCCTGTTAGGTCTATAAGCTTTCTTATAACCAGAGCTCTGAACTGTGCCTCAGAAAGATTATCTATCTGCTGGTCTGATATATCATATATTTGCTGTCTGGTCAGCTGCGTGATTGGGATCTCTATCATGATCTGTGTCATCCTGACAGTTTTGTGTTTACCTTTGCTTCCTGAGGGGCTGTCACACTTCCTACGCTATAGGGGGCAGAGCCCCGTGCACTTGTCAACACCAGGTGACCCTTCTCACCACACAGTGGTGCTTTGTTTGGGGGCAGGGGTCCAAGATGGATTCCTACCATTCACTCTCCGCTGAGAGACCGGGAGCCTACTCCTCCATCCCCACGCACTCCAGCCACCACAGTCCGAGGTAATGGGGGTCTGCCTTCCCCAGCATTGGAATCACAAGCTGACGGGTTTGGTCTGCAGCCAGGGGTGCTCCCCAGGCGCTTCTCGCCTCCCCTTAAATATGGGTGTCTGTGCTTACTGCAGTCCCGCCACCATCGCTGCAGCTGCCACCACCAGCACAGCTTGACCTCTCCACCCCAGCTTCACCCTTCCTACCCGTCCAGACGAGCAGCACTTATTTATAACTTCATACGTTGGACTTCCATGTAGCTTTATTTTCTGGAGCTTCTGGTTATTTCTGGTTTTACAGTAGTTGTAGTCCTTCTTAGTTGTGGAGGGAGACAGAGCATGTCAGTCTAGGCCTCCATCTTGGCTGCAAGTCCAGAATTCTTGATGTCATGCTATAAACACTGTTGCTAGTCAGGAAAGAAGAAGGTACTGGTCACAGTGCCCTGACCAGATCTCACAGCCTCTCTCCAGCCTTGTCTGATCTGGGGGCTATTTAGCCGGGGTCACAGGATTCAGAACGTAGGCCTCTCAGTTTATTGTCTTCTGTGGAAACAATCATAAATTCTTGTTAAATAAAATTTGAAAATCTCTCAAAATGCTACCCCCTCTATTTCTAAACTTTCTCATTACAGTGTAATATATATATATATATATATGTGTGTGTGTATTCTATTTAAGGAGATTTGAAAAGAAGCAATGTTTATTTAATGCAAATTTGTGAGATCTGTACATGCTTGCACTATAAGTTTTATCTATGTCAGTGGTCCCCCAGGTGTTGTCTCCATCCCTGCAGCATTGGGATTTGTCAGAAATAAAAATTCTCAGGTCCCTGAATCTGAGACTTCTGAGTGTGGCCCAACAACCTGTACTTTGAAAAGCCCTCCAGGGGATTCAGAAGAAAGCTGGTAAACTGGTTTGGGAAGCACTGATAGAAGTATCATGCAACATGCTCAGCAGGCAGCTAAACTCCCTAAACCCTAAGGGGTCAATTGAATTCATGGTAAACTAAAGGTCAATTATGTTATTTTCTCAAGATGATACTTGTAGAAAGACATTATGTTCTTAAATAAACATCATCTCTGTAGTCAACAAATGCAATTTAAGTAAATATGCTACAGAAACCATTCGTACACATTCCTGTCCCACTCCTCTGGCCAAAGACAGTTGTGATAGAACGGTCAGTGGCAGAGCGGCCAGCAGATGCAGGGCTGGACACAGAAATAGGAGCCCAGGACCAGTGATCCACCATGCAGGTTCATTGCATGGCCAGACCTGCAGACAAACTCCAGGTGTGGTCTTTCAGTAGACTTTTCACAGTGGGCTGTGACTACAAGTCAGCGGTAATGGATTAACAGAGATGTCTTAATAGGGAATCTGTTCATTTTGCTGAACTGTTTTCCTAGAGGCAAATCTATAGACAGGGAAAGAATTCAGGCCCTCAGTGAATCCCATTCAGTCACTTTGAATTAGCTTACATGGAAATGGTTTGTGAAACAAAAGTGAAAAAAATCACATTAAAAAATATATGTAGCCCTTGCTGGTGTGACTCAGTGAATTAAGCTCTGGCCTGCAAATCAGAGGGTCTCTGGTTCAATTCCCAGTCAGGGTACAAGCCTGAGTTGTGGGCCAGGTCCCCAGTTGAGGGCACATGAGAGGCAACCACACATTGATGTTTCTCTCCCTCTTTTCTCCCTCCCTTCCCCTCACTCTAAAAATAAATAAATAAAATCTTATATATATATATATACATACACACACACACACATATATATATATATACACATACATACATGCATACACACACAAATGGGTTCATGGGTCCATGTACACTGAACACACATTAAAAGTAAATTTGAAATTATAACAATTATTTAAAATTCAAAATTACAAGATTCCTTTTCTCATCAATGTTGCCTGTGTACCAACTGAGTCAGAAGGGTTGGGTGTCTGAAGCCCAGAAGGACTGGGTTTCAGCCCTGACTCTGCCACAGACTACACAGCTGGCCTAACCTAAGTTTCTACCCTTTCAAAGCTTCAGGCCCATCATTGGTAAGTTGGAACTCACACCTGCCCTTTGATCTCACAAGACTGTTTTGATTAATAAAGGAAATAACTTATGAAGGGACTTTAGAAACTGTAAAATGAAAAAGAAAAACAGGATTATTTTAATGGGTACTTGGCAGTTCTGGACTCAGGCAGTCATATGTATTAAATGTCCTTTGTAGGTAGTGCCTAGAAGAAGCTAATGAGGAAGTGAAACATCGACCA